>NW_005841878.1:3507041-3538380 GCF_000455745.1 Alligator sinensis
TCGGTCCTTGGACCGATACTCTTCAATGTCTTCATCAGCGACTTGGATGAGGGAGTGAAGTGTACTCTGTCCAAGTTTGCAGATGACACAAAGCTATGGGGAGAAGTGGACATGCCGGAGGGCAGGGAACAGCTGCAAGCAGATCTGGACAGGTTGGACAAGTGGGCAGAAAACAACAGAATGCAGTTCAACAAGGAGAAAAATGCAATGCTGCACCTCGGGAGGAAAAATGTCCAGCACACCTACAGCCTAGGGAATGACCTGCTGGGTGGCACGGAAGTGGAAAGGGATCTTGGAGTCCTAGTGGACTCTAAGATGAACATGAGTCGGCAGTGTGACGAAGCCATCAGAAAAGCCAATGGCACTTTACCGTGCATCAAAAGATACATGACGAATAGGTCCAAGGAGGTGATACTTCCCCTCTATCGGGCGCTGGTCAGACCACAGTTGGAGTACTGCGTGCAATTCTGGGCGCCGCAATTCAAGAGGGATGCGGATAATCTGGAGAGGGTCCAGAGAAGGCCCACTCGTATGGTTAAGGGTCTGCAGACCAAGCGATACGAGGAGAGACTAAAGAAACTGGACCTTTTCAGCCTCCGCAAGAGAAGGTTGAGAGGCGACCTTGTGGCTGCCTGTAAGTTCATCACGGGGACACAGAAGGGAATTGGTGAGTATTTATTCACCAAGGCGCCCCCGGGGGGTACAAGAAATAATGGCCACAAGCTAGCAGAGAGCAGATTTAGACTGGACATTAGGAAGAACTTCTTCACATTTAGAGTGGCCAAGGTCTGGAACGGGCTCCCAAGGGAGGTGGTGCTCTCCCCTACCCTGGGGGTCTTCAAGAGGAGGTTAGACAGGCATCTAGCTGGGGTCATCTAGCCCCAGCCCTCTTTCCTGCCTATGCAGGGGGTCGGACTCGATGATCTATTGAGGTCCCTTCCGACCCTAACATCTATGAATCTATGAAAGTACTAATTCCTGGTTTACCCACCAATCAGAATACATAAAATACTCAAATAAAATGTATACACACACACAAACGAATATGTATCAGTTCAGGTGAAGGAAAAAAGAACACTTGAAAAACAGATTAAGCCCCAGTGAGCATATTTCTGCACTTGGACACAGCCCCAGTATAGCTCTCCCACATGGATGATCATCAGGCCGCCATGTTTGGGTCCTATAAATATGGACCTACTTAATTCACAATTTTGTGGAAATCATTTTATCAGGCATTGTCCACAAAAATCAAACAATGTCCACGACATCTGTGGAAAAAAAAAACAACTTACAGAAATTAAAATGCTAGCTCCCCAGTGGGATCCAGTAGTCCGCATGGCTGCTGCAGTCCAGCCGTGCAACCTGTTGGGGGAGACGCATCAGCAGCAGCAGGAGGTGCGGAAGCACAAGGGACATCATTCTCAGGCAAACAGTGACAAGGGGCGGGGTCACAGAATGGATTGCCCTCTCGAACAATCAGAGGTAAGGACGAGGCCACCAGGGTTCCTTGTCCAAAGGTGTGGGGGCCCCCACCACGATAAGTCTGAGAAAATGGCAGTCAGCCTAATGATCTGCCAGCAAAAATTGACCGCCTACCTCCTCAATTTGGGCAATCCCTATCTATAACTGCACCCATTACCCTAAAACTACTATGTTTTCAGAGTATGTGCTCTTATGTATCCTTTGGTCTGTGATAGGCTCCAGCCCTACCTCTTCCCTTGACTTCTCTGGCATTCTTATTGGGCTGAGGCACTTTGTCCATTTAGTATCCTTTCATAGACCCTCAGAGCCCAGCTGTCTTAGACCTTCCTCTGCCCAGCCTCCCCAATAGCTTAAACATGGCTTTTCTCAGAGCCCCAACCTTGTGAGCACTGTGGGTTTAGTTTACCTCTCAAGAGACAGACACAGACTATGTATGAGTTTCAAAAGCCAACCACTCTTTACTTTACAGCCACATGCATTTTCCTCTCTCAATTTCTCCATCAATCTTGAAACATTTTTTCAAGAATTGAATCTTAAGTCAGAATCCTTTAAGGAGTCCAGAATCTCTCCTCTTCATAGATGGCTTCTCTGAATCATGAAATCTCTCTACCTCCCATGCACAGTGTTTCCTTCTTCCTCTACCAGTCTTTCAGCTAAGCCAAACCTTTATGCTAAAAACCTTACACCCTTGTGCTACAAATACCCAAGGTTCCCATGTCTCTGTGTCCCTCAAACTCCCCCTGAAGTCACCAGGCTCTGGGTTTTCTATAAGATCCACCATTAATCCATTAGCTTGGCTTTGATAGTATATAAGGCCTTTGACACATAATAAAGGAAAAAATAAAATATGGAAGTAAACAAGAAACGAGACAAAAGACAAGGTGTTTTTTTTTTCCAAGAAAAACTATATTTAATTAGTTTAATAAACTTTTATGAAAAGATAACTGACTTCTCCGATAAGAACCATGCAGTAGGCTTAATTTAAACCAAGTGTTCGATACTGCACCTCTTTGGAAAATACTTGGCAGCAAAGAGATGATGGGCTTAATAACAATAATTGTGAGATAGATATGGAGTTGGCTGAAAAGGAGGCTACTTCAGGTTACAATGAGAGATGAGTTTCACTAACTGGAAGTTTAATAGTATAAAAGTGCAGAGGCATGCACTTAGGGACCAGAAGCAATTACTGTAGCTATAAGATGGGGGTGTGCAGACTGGAGATAACTGATAGAGAGAGGGACCTAGGTATATTAATCGATCATAGGATGACCATGAGCTGCTAGTGTGATGTTGCTGTGAAAAAGGCTAATACAATTCTGGGGTGTGTTAGGCAGCACATATGGAGTAGAAACAAGTATTAGTACCACTGTGGAAGGTACCATGCCTTTTAGAATACTGTGTGTGTGTCTACATGTGTGCTTTAATATGCATTAGCCTGTTTTAATGTGCATTAAAGCATCACAAAAACACCATGCACTTTTGCTAATGCGCATTAAAATAGCCTAATGCACCTTTTTCTAGTATCTCACAGTGGAAGTACTAAATGTAATGTGCATTAGCAAAAGCACCTTAAACACATAGATGTGCCCAGCATCACCAAAGTTAAAAAAATATATATTTTTTAATTTTTTTTTTAAAAGAGAGAGGCAGTAAATTAACTGAACAAGTACAAAGAAGGTCCACTCCGATAGTTAAAGAAATGGAGACCTTATCTTAAAAAAGATTAAAGGCATTTGGCTTGTTTCACTTAAATAAATGCAGACTGAAAGAAGGTATCGGGGATGGGGGGGTTGTTTTGTTTTACAAATGCATTAATGGAGTGAATATTAAAGAGGAAGATTTTTTTAGGCTAAAAAATAAATACCTGCATAAGATCTAACAGTACAAACCAGTTGTGGAAAAAAACTGAGCTGGAAATTAGAAGAATTTCAACTCTCAGAAGTGAAATGTTAGAATAAGCAAACTAGTGGTGCAGAGAATCTGAACCATTTTCAGATTGAACTCAATGACTTTATAGACGGCATAGTATGATACAATAGGAGGGCAGAATTTCAAGTCAGTATATGAGATATGTAAAATCAAGTACTTGCAATGCCCATGTTAGCATGCAGAGATACATACACTCTTGCAGTGTGGCAGGTATCTGGAAATTGCACATTTGAAGGCTGTTGCCTATAGGGGCCAGGAAAGAATTCTCTTCCCCTTCATGAATGCCACTGGCTTCTGGAGGGCATGAAGTGAGGTCCATATTCCTCTAAATCATTGGCTACACCTAAGGCTGGGGTTTTTGACTATTGTGTACAGGTGTTCCTGCCAGTACTTAGAACTAAGAGCTTCTGAGTGTAAGGGTCTCTCTTTTGCTCAGGGTCACTGAATTTGAAGTCATGAAGAACTGTTCCCCCAGGTCAGAATAGCAAGGACTGCACTGGTTTTGACCTTCCTCTGTAGTATGGTCCACTTCCTAAGATCCTCTGAGTATATACTAACCAATTACTTTTTTATCACTCTAGTGGCAGGGAATTAACTGGCAATGACCTCGTATTCCATGCTTTTACCCAGGGCATGTTGTGGGGTTTCTGCTATATATAGCTTTATGCCTAACAGCTATGTTCAAGGGTTTGAATTTGTGATTTACAGGTGTCTTTGGGTAAATGGCTGACTGTGAAATCAGAACTGGACTCAGTAACTAGACTCAGTGGCCTACCTGTCCTATATTCCTCTCAGCTTCTCATCTCTTTGGTCTGCTCCTTGAGAAAAGTCCAGTACCTCAAACCCACCCTTCCCTTCGGACAAACTTGGAGTGGCTGGTTTCTAGAGGGTTCAACCATCCCCTTGGATGGGAGCTATCAAGATTTTGCAGCCTTTCATCATCTGGTCTGACAAAACCTTGACAGTTTATAGCAGGCTATGTACACATTCAATGATACAGCAGTTTTATAAATTTAACTAGAATTCATAATCTGTATATTGGGAGACTCCACAAATCCTCAAACCAACCGTCTCCAAATTAACTTTTGAAACAAGTCTATTCACCACTTCTGAAATGATAAAAATAATTCCTAGTCCTCCTTTATATGGTTATATCAAATACAGCATGTTCAAGGAAAAAAATGCAGCTATACTCCGTTAAGACTGGTTTTTCACAGGTGAATGGAGATGAATATCTATTGAATGGATTACTACAGAATGAAGTACCCACAGAAATGCACTGCTGGGTTTAATAGTAATACACTAATTATGTCAATAGAGCAGCAGATTAAGAACACATCTCCTTCCCACTGTGGAACTAGACCTCCCCGTACTTGAAAAAAAAAAAAAAAAAAAAAAACCAAGAGATTTTCCCCTTAACTTATGAAGATAAAATTTGTTCTTTTCACTTCACCCATGCAATCCTATGGGAATACACATATAAAACTGCAAAAGTTGTCCTGCTACAGCAAGTATTTGATTGTTTATAAGTAAGTTATTTCTTATTTTCTAACCTTAGTCTATAAGGGCATTTTTACACATGCTGCAGGACGTGGAGCCAGGTGCTTTAATTAGTAAAAAGCACCCACGCATCATGTGCATCAGCAGCAAAAAGAAAAAACAGCAGCAGGGCACCCTGAATTAAAACTCATTGAATATGTTTTTTTTCAAAAGCGCCCCGCCGCCATTTTTTCAGCGCAGAAATTCACTGCACTGCTGATGCACATGTCGCAGAAGGCTGCCGGAGTATATCAGTTTCCATGCTCCAGCAGACTCAATTAATCGAGTCTGCTCCGACACACTGGATTTCCAGCATGTTAAAGCGGGCTTCGCGCACATGTATAAGAACCCTAATGAGAATTTCAAGCAAACAGTATGGATAGACAAAACAATTTTAGCTAATGGGGGAAGAAAGGGAGAATTGTCCACATCAGCTGTTCCATAGTAACTTACTGAATCCTTATCTATTCTGCAATAAGTGGAAGCTAAACTGAAGTGGTTTACTCCTGAACTAAACTGCTAAATTACAGCAATTTAGCTTCCACTTACTGAGGAGACAAAGCAGACATAAATCAGTTTCACAGGATCAGTTTTACACATACAGTAAGGACCCATCCCTTTTAAACATAGTAAAAAGTTTTTCTTGTTTGTCCAGGATTTTTACATCACAATATAAATCAGTTGTAAACATTATGCACATTTTTGGTTCTCATCTGAAGGGTTATCATCTCAGAAGAAAGAATGCCAAAATTCTGCAGTTCTCTAATTTTTTTTATGTTGAATCTCCAGGAACCTCTGCCAAAAATAACGATCAATTCAAAAAGGAAAATACTTGGACTGGTGGAGACCCCAGACTATGTGTTTTGTGGATGAGCTGTTAAAAGCGTATTATCCAGACTTCCTCAGACAAGAAAGATTCACCTTAATCTATAGCCTTAAACTTGTCATGGAGAAGAAGCTGCAATACAAGGAATTTTCCTATACCCCATAATGAAAACTCCACATTTCCAGATAATATGCTCCTATTATACACACTTTTCATGCCATTGCACAAGTTTCCCCACACACAAATCTACAGAACACTCAGGGACAAATCTGAACAAATCTCCAAAATGATAAGCAGTAATTATAAGTGACCTTTCTAGAGAGGCAGATCAACACTGATATCCATTGGGATAATTCTCCCATTTATATTATTTAAAGGAATTGAACACTACACACAGCAAACAAAAGTGAAGGCTTTTCTCTGCAGCCATAACTATCACCCAACTGATGTGGTGATTCTGTTAATGTTCTCATCCTGATCATGTTACCTTTGAAAAGCAAGTTGAAATGAGGAACCAAGGCCATCATTTTCAAATGCACATGCCTAAATTACTTCCTTAGTTGTACCTATCTTTACTTTAGCTCCATGATAAAAGTTAAGGGGGAAAAATACCCTTAGAAACATCAAACAAAAAGACAGATAAAATTGACCAAAGGCAGCTTTGTCATTCCTAGAAGAAAAGGGAGGAGAAAAAAAAAAATAATTTACAAAAGAAAAAATCCTGTGGTTTCTAGATTCTGAGATCATACTGTGAATCTTTTAGAGAATGGCAGAGAAGACAAACCCATCTGAAAATAAATGAGCACCCCTTCAGGATCACTAAGTCTATTCTATATACATCTGTACTGAACTGCCTGAGACACCTTATTTGGAAATAATCAGCTTGCCCTCTGGATAGGCTGAGCTCTGAAGACACTAAAGGGGGACCTCAAAGGCCAGCATTTATGTTCCTCTCATCCTGAGGCTAGATGGGAGCCAAGGGATTCTCCAGCTCAGTTCAATGCAGCCTTACAGCTACTCTAATATCCAGCAACCAGTAAGTGTTCTGAAGAAGCCATTGTGTCCTCCCGAGACTACTAGAGGGCAGCAATGGCCTCTCCACATCCCTTTTGAGTAATGGTTCAAATTGCTTTTTATGTTGCTTCCCAGTTTTCTGATGGGAAAAGACCCGAAGTCCCCATCCAAAGAGAATCCATAACTGGACAGCTATCTTGTTTTACATCCCTTTTATATGGCTTGTCTGTACCTTGAGCTAGCCTGGCCCATTCTGTTTGCATACATCTAGTATTTTGTCCATTAGTGCGATGAACAGTTAAAAATGTGTGCACCTGATGTCCCAGGGTAAGATTGTACTCAAGGTCCTTACAAAATATTTTATAGATATTTCAACTTCAGTAGAATGTTCTAAAACATGCATTAGACAAGAAGAGTATGTAGGAAGAGATCACCTCCAGTCACCTGAGAGAACTGCTCTGCCAGGGAATTATAGACCCAAAATAAAAATCAGCCTGTTTTCCCAAGAGTCACCCCACCTGTCCCCAACCCTGTCTCTCTCTCAGATTATTTCCTGACAATGTGTTTGTGGGTATAGTATATAGCCAAGTAATGTGTGAATCTTTCAAAGTCTTTCAAGACTAAAGAGTAAATTATGTGTTTTTATATACTGCTGCAAAGAGGCGGCAGGGACCAAGCAATGAGCTTTTATAGATCAAAAGATAAATAATATGTGAAAGCAGGGCATTATAGCAAATTATGTTTCAGAAGGCTGACTGTCATTATAGCAGAATACTACAGAATTCTAATGCTCCTTCTACCCTATTTGGATTACGCAAAAATTTAGTACCTCCCACACAAGCAGGAAATGGGCTGGGTTTTAAAAAACAAAGCAGAAGATACTTCTCAAGATTTCACTTTTTCTCCTTTTTTTGTCCTACTCCTAACACTTTTATCCCCCAATGTTCCATTTGAGTTAGAATAAATTCATATTTGTCGAACTCATGGGCATACTGCAAAGACCATCTGTCTGAGTAATCACTGGCAGAGGACTGAAGCAAAGGAGGATGGAATTTGTCAGAGGAAAAGTACAATGGGGATTTTGTGCTATATTGGTCACACAAGTAGGATCAAATGATAAACAGCAATACTCCATCCTGCTGGCTGCAGTGGTCCATTTTTTTTTTTTTTTAATTTCTCTTGCTTTTCTTCTTGTGTAAAAAAAAAAAAAACCCAAAAAAACAACTGAATTCCAGACTAAATGGTAAAGAGAAGACATGAATTTGTAAGACTAAAATCAAAATTAAAAAAGAAAACTGAATGCATTACTCTGATGCCTCTGAAAAAAAAAATACACATTTGTATCACTTTGAAATACTTAGATTAAAAATCATATAACAATGCAAGGAGTTATCAGCCTGAATAATGTCTGGGCATGCACACATTTGTGTGTGCCTGATTAGTGTATCTAAACTTCCACTGCACATATCTCCAATTTGCTCAAATACAAGCCTGAACTGCGTAAAACGACATAAGGAACTGGTGTGCCTAAGCTAGGCAAAATAGTGCCCTTAGATTTGTTTGTACTTAAAAACCTGAAACCATTGTTATTATTTTTTTTAAATGAAGTAATAACCATAATAAAACTTACAAGATTTATTTCTAAATGTAGATTTACTAGTGACAGAAACTATTCATTCTATTTTATAGAGTTTTTTTCCAGACCAGACTTCTCATGGGCCCAAAAAGCTTGGTGGAAAACCTAACATGATATATTTATACGTATTCAGGGAAATTCAGGTAGCAAGTACAAATAAGCTGTCAGACTGAATAATTCCCAAACAGCACCTACCACTCTGATAGACAAAATGAGTTAACTATCTTATACAGCATGTAGAACAGTGGTCTCCCAACGTTTTTAAGTAGGCGATCACCTTTGGCATTTAAAAGCAACCTCAAGATCAACCATATGCCACCCCCTTCCTCCCACCCCACAGCAGGTAAGTGTGTGGGGAGGGGACAGATCAAGGCAGAGGGAGATCGAAGCCCCAGCCCTAGCCCCACTTCCTCCCTCATCACTGGGGCCTCGATCTGCCCCCCGCCCCAAAACAACAGGGATGGAGGGAGAGGGGCTGGAGCAGGGGCAGGCTCTGCACAGCCAGGACGGTGGACGAAGCCATGCACAGCTTGTCCGAGGGCTGCTGGGGTGGCAGGGGGAAAGGCACACAATCCAGCAGGGCGTGTCAGGCAAGATGTGTGCTCCTGGATCTGCATGCCAGCGGGGCTGGCTGCTGCAGGCTGGGGCCAGAGCCACTCCAGGCGGCGCTGGGAGCAGGGCTACGCTGGGGGCTATAGGCACCTGAAAATTCACCATAGGCCCCGCTCCTGCATGCACAAATGCACATGGCCGCTAGGCAGCCGGGAAAGCAGCTCCTGCAGGCAAGTCAGGGGTGAGGGGGAACTGAAGGAGGGAGTTGGGTAGAGCTGGGGCTCCTGCTCAGCCTGGGCAGTGTGTGGGGCTTGAGGCCCAGGGCCATGCACGGCCACAGGCCCCAAGCAGGGTGCAGGACAGGGCCACAATTGGCTCATCCAGGGGAGTAGAGGGGGCTGTAAACCTGCTGCTGTGTGTCATCCTGGGAGCATATGGGGGGCATGTGCCCCACAGATTTGTGCATGGGGCAGAGTCAGGCTGCCCACTGGGAATTCAGGGCTCCCCACCCTGCTGTCCCTTCTCCCCCAGGGCCTACATGGCCTGGTGGGCAGGACCTGGCATAGCAGGGCAGAACAGACCAAGGCGGGGAAGCTTGATGCCCCTGCCACGAGCCCTGTGTCATCATGGCAAGAAACACCCTGCTTGCCCAGCAGCAGCGGAGGCAGCAGTGTGGGCCTTGCAGCAGCAGTAGCATCAAGTTCCCCCACCCCACCCCATGCCACCCTGCCCTGCCACACCAGGTACCGCTCACTGGGCTGCAGAGGCCCCAGGGGAAGGGCAGCAGGAGCAGGGCAGGGATCCCTGAGCCTACAGTAGAAGGTTCTTCTACTGCAGCCTGCCCCTGCCCCACATGCAATTCTGGGGGGCCAACAGGCCTAAGGGGCTGTGGTTGCAGAGTGAGGGGCACCAGCAAGGAGGCTGCAGGTCAGGAGTGAGGGGCAATGGCATGGGCAAGGCACTGGCATATCAGGGCTACTCACCACCACAAAGCAGTGGCGAGAGACAGCTGCAGATGGACCCATGTCCTGGTGAGAAAAGGGGGCAGGGAGAGCTCTGATTTTCCATGATAAAAAAACCCCAAATCAAATGCCAAAATGTATGGGTATTTAGCATTTGTTTTATTATAGTGCACTTGTGGGCTTCTAAATTGCTTTAAAATTGTAAACATCTCAATAAAACGTTGTGTTCAACTGATACATACAAACACATACACACATTCAGTAGCATTTCATTTTAATCATGAATTTGGGGGGTTTTAATAAGAGAATTTGCAAAATTTTAATCAGAGAATTATTTTTTGAACGGAGAAAGCCAGGATCCCTGACAATACTTTCCAATTAACATTATTGGGACTTGGCATGAATGCTCCATTGAGATTTATACAGCCAGCTAGACTAGTAATGCTTCTCAAAAGTTATAGTTGTAGGCCCTTTTCAGACTTCTGCAGACATTTTGCAAGGTCAATTGAAAGATCCACATCATTAACTTCAACAGGCTTTGAACCTGGGTATATGAATTACTGTCTAGGAGAGCTCTCAAAAGTCTCCACCTCCTTCAAAAAAAACCCGCAGAAAAACAAACCCTGCTCCTACCAGTATTTCCATGAAACTCAAAAGGAAGTCTACTAGACATAGTATTAAGAGAACAGTTTCACGGCATTTTCCTGGAATGTGGCCAAGTTAATCAAAATATATTTCCTCCCTTCTTAAACCCCTCCAAAAATAACTAACAACTAAAACTGGATTTAACACTTGGATTTAAAACTGGATTTAACATCATGCGTGGGAAAAGGATAAAATATATAACATGCACAAATAATCTTGTGATGGATATGACTAGTGAGTGATGTCTACAAGGATTGCTCAACACTAATGAAAATATGAAGAATTCATCTGGCAACATCCCTTGTAGGTAAGAAACACATACATTAATATTGCCCAGAGGCACTTAACCTAGGCAACTATATTACTTGTGTTTGTTCAAAGAGGAGACTACACAGATTGTTCAATGCATCTATTTCCATACCTTTGGGAGTTTCTTGATCCCTTTTTAGATAGGCAGTGCAGTGCATACTTCATGAATAACACAGGAATAGCCCATGCAGATGTGCACAATGACATATCAGTTCAGAGCCCCAAGAATCAAATACATTAAACAATGTTATGTTGTGACCAAAGAGCGTTTTTAAACAAAGTAAAAGTGGTTTTTATGCATATTGTAGAACTCATTTTTTCCTTTGTCAGACAAGGGAATAAAATGAAACCATTTTACCTTAGCAGATGACACACCAAGCTTCTATCTAGTGAAAATTAAGCCATCCAACTCCTCTCATAAATGCAATTTATAATGGAAACACCTATAAGCATCCTCAACTTCAGCAGCACTGCCAAGAACCATTGCAATTAGGCTAGAAACGCTTTATTTTGCATCATGAAAGGAATGCACTCAGTTTTATTTGTTATACAGGACCATGCCATCCAAGCACAGGCAGCAGCAACATTTACTGTGAAATTCATGGGAAGATAACAGCTGATTTAAAAGAAGATCATGTAAGTCTAGTTAAGGAGCAACTTTAGAAGATTATTTTCAATTACTGAGATAACATCATGGCTCCTCTCAGGAAAAAAAAAAAAAAAGGAAGGTATGTTTTATACACCCCACACAGCGTATGAAAGCTTTAAAAATAGTCTGGTTTCACCAGCAACATCAACCTCCTACTAATGCTCTTTAACTCTGCTTTTCCCTCCCTCAAGTCATTTCTCCAATTATTTTCAGCATTTTCTTTGACAGATTAATAAAAAGCTGCTTTTGACCACAGATAACAGGCCACAGAATGCCCTTTTACAGAGAATGCGTTTAACTTGCGCTGAAGAATATGGTACCCACTAATGGCTCCCTTCATTCACCAAATCTACAGGGCCAGAGCTAGGAATCAACTTTTTGCAAAGAACTCCTCAGTGAGTTCAGAGAGCATGAGGATGACCACTGTATATAATACAGCTGAGTTCAGATCCTCCTAGACTAGTGTTAGGACTTGGGAGAAATACTCTCTCAAACTACAAGAAGTTCTGGTGCAACAGCTTCCCCAATGTATATGGAAATGCTGTAAACCCAGAATAAAGCCCTACCTCCGACTTCCCTCAGCAAATTAATTCATGCCTAGATCTGTATGCCCGGTCTTTTAAAAAGACAAGCAGCATCTCTACTGGTGTAGAGATGCAGACAGAGTCAAAATAATCATGCAGGATGTATACTGAACACTGGGACTTAAGTGGTCCCATGCTATTTTAGCTCTATTGCTGCCCACCAATACTTTTCTGTGGGCAAGACAGACTACATTTTACAGAGACCGTGTTCTTTGGACAGCAGAAAAACTAAACCTAAAAAAAAAAAAACCTAATGGGCAATAAAGAAATAGATTTCAGATTTATTTTATTCTGCACAGCAAACCAGAGACATATCATGAACATACATTAGTCCTCTTAAGATAACTACAAGAGATATTGAAGGAGCTGACAGTGCTATCTTGTAACATTCCCTTCAGACCACCATCAAATCAGTACAGTGCAATACTGCAGCTCTTCAGTACTTTAGTTAGACTAAAACATGCAGCACATAAAATGGATGCGTTTCATGGATGGAAAAAAACAAACAAAACTAATCTATATGGTCCAAACACACATCTATCACAGGTAAAACAGGTAAAAAGGATGTGCATGTGATAGCTTAATTAATAGTGCTGCAGAGAAGAAAGACATCGTGGTAGAGAGAGAAATACTTCCCCTATCCTTGCATTTAAGACTAAAAAACCTGCCCTGTCACAACTTAGAGCAAGATTGTTGGCTCATCACCTACGCCAGTGTACACATGTCAAGACTGTTTTGTACAGCAGGATTTGTTCACTCATATTGACAAAATGAATGCCTCTCTTTTTTTGGTGTTTTTTTGAGAGAGAGAGAAAATCAACCCATTGAAAATAACTCCCTAATCTACTATCCTTTCAATAGAATTGAAGTGCACTTCACATTCACACAGTACACAAGCATCTTGAATTAGCAGGGAACTATTTTTAAACACATGAAGGATAAGATATGAAATTAGTTTCATGGGGAACAGAGAACCTTGGAGATTATTTACTTTCCCTTAATTACTTTGACTCACCACTAATTTAGCTTTCCTATGGTACTAAATATTTCACATTATAGTGTTGAACCAAAGGACATAAGAGTACAGTTCTTAAGCATTTAGGATTAGTGACATTTTTAAAACACATAAAAAACACATCCTATTGACTTACCCTATAATAAAAGGGGTAAGAGACACTGTACTATACCAATAATTCCCTCTGTATTACCTCAAAAGTCAGGATCCTTATTGTTCACAGGTAGGGAGCTTTGTTTGGGAAAATCAAAACTCTGAACTGGCTAATCCTACTGTACAACTACCTACGGGGTAGGACTAGAAATAACAAAGAAAAGTGGATCACTAAGGGGGAAGATTACAATTAATAGAAACATACTTCAGACAGTAAAATAAATTAAATAAAAAAATCAATATTCTGCCAAGGGAGAAAACCAAGGTGCCGTGTCTGAAGATATACAATTAGTGATACATACATTATTGAAAATACTACACAGTACATGGTTTGATGGCATACATCAATCTTTATCACACAGGACATAAAATACAAATCAGTGACATATAAATACCCATTAATGACAGCATACAACACAACACCAAACAACAGGATCAAGTAAGACAACATTCCAAAAAAAGAACCTGTCACACTTGAAACTTGCTCCAATTAAAAGAGTTAGATCCTGCAGCCTACTCATTTTCCTAATAAACAGGTTTGCAATCAAAAGAACGATTGCAGAAAGGCAGAGGAAAAAAGAAAATTTAAAAAAAAACAGAACAGAAGCAGGAAAAACAGTACTAGAGAGAGGATGGAACAAGAAAAAAAAAAGAGAAGAAAATGAAATGGAAGAAAATGAGCAGCAGAATATTACAGAAATAAAAAACACAGAGAAAGAATGAGACGGAGAGAGAGAGACAGACAGAGAACACAAAAGCAAGACTGAGAATTAACTGTATTTACTCAAATGCAAGACAACCCTGACTATAAGATGATTCCCTCCCCTGCCACAAATAATTAAATTCTATATATTGAAAATGTATACATTTATTATACTTTTCCAGGTATAGATTTTAAGTATTGGAGGGTTGTCTTGAATTCTCCCCCACTCCCCACAATACACACTGCTACATTTGGGAAAGCAGTGGCTAGAGATATGGAGGGAAGTCAGACAGCCCTCTTGCCTTCTACCCTGCCCACTTCTTCTCCCAACAACCTTCCTATCCCCCCACCCCCTGCCACCTGCATCCCCACAGCCTCTGCCTCTTATCCCTATCCCCAGTATCTGCTCCTTCCCCCGCCACTCAGACCTCAGCCTGAGCTGGAGCCACTCCCAGGCCTGAAGCATGTAGACCGCCTCCTCCTGCCCAGCCAATGAGCAGCACGGAGACTGCTACATGGCCAGACAAGGGCTGAGCTTCCACGTGCTGTGCTCCAGGATGGAGCAGCCCTTGCAGTGTCTGCCAGCAAGGGGGAGTGAAGGTCATAGACAGGAGAGAAGCTGCAGACAAGAAGCGGGGTCAGGAGGCTGCTGTGGGTCCGATTCTGGCCCTGACCCGGGTTCAGGGCCAGTAAGAGCCACTGCAGTCACCCATTCCCACCCCCCACCCCCACCCCCTGGCTCCACTTTGTTTGCAAATGTAAGACAAAGGACTCCCCCCCCCACCCCACCCCACCCTCACTGATGGGGGTGGGAGGGAGGGCATTTTATAGTTGAGTAAATACAGTAACAGAAATAAAGGTAGACCAGGTAATAGAAAGAAGAAAATCACAGGAAAGAGAGATACAGATGGGCCAGATGCAACAGTAAGTAAGTATCAGATATGGCAACTCAACATCATTTTTGTTCTGAAAATTACATGGAAAACCAAAAGTTTTTTAAAAAGGGACAAGTGAAATGTGTATTTCTTTGGACTGACAAAGTTTCTATTCAAGGCCTACGGCTTAGGGGTTGGTCCCATCTGTGGGTAGAGCAAACAGGGCTTCCATACAGCCCTCTTTAACCCCTATTCATAAAAATAGGACTAAATAAAGAGGCAACTCCTAACTGACTTTTTCTGCCTAAAAATCTGGCACAACACAGAGATGATCATTTTTTATGCTGACCAATCTTCCCTGGACAAGTACAATGCTCAATTCTGTCAAAATATCCCATGTAGCAGTATGTATTACTATTACCCTGCATTTGTAATTACAAGGGCTCTCATTAAGCAGAGTTATCAAAACATTTATTATGGCACAGAACTTAATTCTTCTATCATTTGTCAATGACTGATTTATCAAAATAAATTATTAAACCAATTAGCCAAGCAATCTCTATGAAGCTGCTTTTAAATATCTTCAAGGTCTTTGTGGGAGATTTTGATATGGAAGAAGCCTTTTATTTTGGGTGGCATTGTACGTGAATCATTGTACATTTACTGTGGTACCGCAGTAAAACTAGAAGTTACAATTGAAAGAGACTTCAGAAATCCAAAAAGAGGCTGATAAATAAAATTGTGATAAATATTTTTGTAAATCTTTTGAAAGAGCATGGATTTTTTTTTTTTTTTTTAAATAAAAAACAAACCCAAGCATCATGTTGGTAATTACAATTCAAGGTACTATATTAAAAAAACAAAAACCCCAAAAACCAAAAACCCACAAATATTCAGACCATAAGGAAATACACAGCTAAGGTCCCTAAAAACCAAGATTAATCACTTTCAGACACACTTCTCTAGTCATCAACTATAGAAGTGATCCCTGAAAGTACAAACAGGTGCCCCAATCAACATTTGTTCTACACATACTAGGGATGACACAGTAATTTCATTTTATTATAATGCTTAAAATAGTATATATACACTCTACATAAAAGGAAATATTTTCCTTCAGAATATAAGAAGCACCCACTGCACTGAGTTTAATGAGAGACATAAATAGGTACTAGTGAATAACACATTGCACAGTGATGCAGTTACAGTATATTTTCTAAAATATCTGCCCAGAAAAGTACTTGATAAACACCAGTCCATCCATTTTTATCTTTCCTTCATAATACAAATAATTAGAAGGTACACAACACCCTTAAATGAGCATTCCTTAAATGAGATAATTTACAAAAAACTGTTTCATTGACAACTACAGTGAATTCTGATCTTAACCACAGTATTGTGCTAATAAACTGACCCTCAGTCTCGGGGTCCCTGTTCTTATATAACTGACCTATTGTAGGTCACCTTGGAGCTTCTACAAGACATAACAAGCATAGAGGTTATATGAGTTAATTGCACAGTTACTGCACAATAATGGGCTTTATAATAACATGGTCCCTTTCTATTGAAAACAATTGTCCTCACACTGTAACTCAAGTTTATGATAGCATTATGTAACTTGATAACTATACAATTAGTTAAGATAATGCATTAGCTATATGGGTTTTGACAATAAAATCCAATTTAAGAACCTCACTCCAAAATGAAGACAACTTTGGATAAATTAGATAGGTGGAGAAATATAAAGCTAAATATTCCTCCTTGGACCATATCAGAAATTTAAGAATGAAGAACCAGACTCTCAGTACTTCCTAACTGTTAATCAAGACAGATTCTCCCATAATCTGTGAAATGACTCCAGATTTAAAGCACTGTGATTCAGAATCTGGCCCTATAGATTTAATTCAAATGGACACTTGAGACAGGGCACACTTTAAGAGGAGAAACTCCATTGGGGTGCCCTGGGACTAAGTTTGTTGCACAGGAGAGTCCAGAAGATATTTTCAAAGGGATACATGTTTGTACTGAAGCTTGCAATATTGCCAGATTCACTACTCTACTTCTGTCAAAAATGAGGTGAATGTTACTGATCATGTTGCAAAGGTAAGAAATGAGGCCTTGTGGCCCCTCCCCACCACCAACTTATCTCCCTACCTACTCCCCCTGGGGAAAAGATATATATGACACTTGCAAAGTCGATCCACAATCTGGTAGCATACATCTATAAAAACCCAAGAAAAACTGTAGTTGTTCTTCACTTCCAGGTATAATTCCCCTTTTCCTTCTCATCTTTTTGCATACTCTCTAGCATACTCTTTAGAAATTCACCACATATCCCATTTGGAGAAACTGTGCTAAAAGAATGGCTGGAAAAATAGAGCAGATCATTTCAAAACTGAAATTCAATCATTAATATCTCTTTGGTTCTACTTTCATTATTTTCCACCATTTGGGTGCAATGAATTGTGATTATTTCCCTAAAAAACATGGATTTAGGATAGGAATCTCAATTTTCAAGTGTTAAGTTATATAAAAGAAGGCTCTCTGTTTTATTCCAGTTACCATATAATCAGGCTTTTCCCTCTCAGTCTTTGATCATTTTATTCATGATCAGACCTGTGCTTAAGTTTCTACAGCTTCTCAGACATATTATTTTTTAGTTTGTGTGGTACTTTGGTCACTAATTAGACTGACCCAGATTTCCACTGGGAGAGTGCACACATCAGCCTGTAATCTGTCATAGTCCATCTGAAACCATAAAACTAACTTCCTCTGCTTTGCTAAGTTTAGTCATTCTGTGGAGCCTCTTGATGTTTAAGATTCATACTATATTTTCATCAGTCCCATGAGGTCATGCTCACTATACAATTAAAGTGTGCTTATAATACTTGGATCAAAAAGCAGACACAATCTTCTTGAGTGTCACTAAATATCATTAGAAAACTGGGATATAAACCTCCATGTAATGAGGTTGATGGCAGCTTGTAAACAATTACTGAAATTCCAGATTTCCAATGTGTTCTTCATTCTCCATGGCATGCAGGGTATTGAACAGCCAAACATCAGAAGGTCAAACTGACTGAACTTCATGAATTCTCTCATCATTTTGGCCTTCAAGCATCTGAAGAGCACCTCTTTGCCATACATTTTATAGCACTGTTGGCTGGCCTCATTGTTAACTTGGATACAATGTTCTGTGGTCTTTACAGAGGCATAAATGATAGATTAAGTGGGGCTGCATTTATCTTTGCACAGATGTTTGCAGGCAGGATCATGTCATTCCTTACATTTAGCCAGCCGTCTTGCATTAACATCCATGTTCAGTTTTAGTTGTTTTTCCTAGATTTCCTCATCTGCTGTGTTCAGTAGTAGACTGAGAGATTAAATACAGAAGGAGGCGTGATCAAGATGACGTACTTCAGTCACACCTTTAAAATGCATACTTTGTACCACGCAAAGGCGAAGGGGAAAAAAAAAACAGCACCAAAATAAAGCCTCTACCTTTTATTGTTTTTAACAAGCAGTTTAAGTTTTTGATAGCAATTCATCCAGAATTAGGCTGATGTCAAAGAATCACAGGATGGCTGGAACAGGGACTTCTATTATCATCACAGCTATTTTTCAATGTGGATAATGATGGTATCAAAAGGGTCTCATATGCAGAATTTGATAATTTTGCGTATGAGACACTTGGACATGAGTATTCTTGCTCAGTATTCTGCTCCTTCACTTCAACGTTCACTTTTATTCAATAGCCCATTTAATCTTGAAGGACCAAAGAGACTGATTTTCTGAATTTGTGCGTGTCAAAAAATCTTTTCTATCCTGTTGCTTAATTTTTGGCAATACTTATATTTTAGATCTGTAATGAAAAGAAACAATTCTTCTTTCAAACCATTCACTACCTTGTTTCCTACTACTAACATACCTAAAGGTGATGTTAAACTAGATCAGGGCTGCTCAACCCCTTGGCCCATGAGGCTCTACCACAGATCCTGCGACAAGCCCCATGGGCCATGGCTCTGTGTGCTAGATCAGGCATGCAGAACAGTGTGTGGGGGCTGCACAAAGCTCCCAGAGCCTGATACCAGCCAGACAGGGGCAGCACAGAGACCTGGGAACTCAATCGCAGCTGGACAGGAGCTGGCCAACTGCGGCCTTGGGTCCACCACAATCTGCTGGCTGGGGAACTGGCTCCATGGTCAGACCCAGAGGATGGTGGTTGGTGGAAGCCAATCGTCATGGTGCCCTGTGAGCAGTGGGGTCCCTCAAGACTCTGTCCTTGGACCTATATTGTTCAACATCTTAATTAACGATGTGGACATTGGAGTCAGAAGTGGACTGGCCAAGTTCACCGACGATACCAAACTCTGGGGTAAAGCATCCACACCTGACGACAGGCAGGAGATCCAGGCTGACTTTGACAGGCTCAGGAAATGGGCTGGCAAGAACCTGATGGTGTTTAACACCAAAAAATGCAAGGTTCTCCACCTTGGGAGGAGAAACCTGCAGCATTCTTATAGGCTTGGCAGTGTTACGCTGGCTAGCACTACAGATGAAAGGGACTTGGGGTTCATGATTGACCACAAAATGAACATGAGCCTTCATTGTGATGCTGCGGCTAGTAAAGCGAGCAAAACTCTGGTTTGCATCCATAGATGCTTCTCAAGCAAATCCCAGGATGTCATTCTCCCATTGTACTCAGCCTTGATGAGGCCGCAGCTGGAGTACTGCATCCAGTTTTGGGCCCCACAATTCAAAGTGTGTTGAGAAGATTGATAGAGTCCAGAGGAGAGCCACATGCATGATCAAAGGTCAGGTAAACAGACCTTATGACGATAGGCTGAGAGCTATGGGACTCTTCAGCCTGGAAAAGCGCGGGCTCCGGGGTGCTCTGATGGCCCACTATAAGTTTATAAGGGATGTTCACCAGGATTTGGGGGAACGTTTGTTCACCAGAGCGCCTCAAGGGATGACAAGGTTGAACGGTTATAAACTCTTCCAAAACCATCTCAGGCTGGACATAAGGAAGAACTTCTTTACTGTCCAAGCCCCCAAGGTCTGGAATAGCCTGCCATCGGAGGTGGTTCAAGCACCTACTTTGAATGCCTTCAAGAGAAATTTGGATGTTTATCTTGCTGGGATCCTATGACCCCAGCTGACTTCCTGCCCCTGCGGCAGGGAGCTGGACTCGATGATCTTCCAAGGTCCCTTCCAGCCCTAATGTCTATGAAGTCCTAGAGCCCAATCCTGGCTGAGCATGGGCAACAGCGAGCCCCATGCTGCCTCCACCTGGCCAAATCAGGGTCCAAGGCCCCACATCCCCCCTGTCTAGCCCTTGTGTGTTGGAATCAGGTTCTGGCTAGGTGTAGGCGGCACAGGGCTCCACAGGCCCATCCAACCCATGGATGGGCACCCCACCACTCATTTGGCCAGCAGTGCCGAAAGTGTGAGCACCACTAAACTAGATGGTGCTTTCTTAAGTTATCACCTATATATAGCACCGTGACCAACGCATGCCCCTGGAGGCTGTGGGGGCACGGCGACTGCCCGCAGGCAGCGGTGGTGAGCTCCCGCAGCCAGGCCGGTGGCAGAGGCGGGCTGAGAGGGAGCTCCCATAGGCAGTCAAGGGGGATGGGGATGAGCAGTGACCGCTCACAGGCACTGCCAGAAGCAATTTTCCTCAGGGGGTGCACCGCCAATCTCAGGGGGTGCATGTGCATCCCCTGTGCATCACCAGTGTGTAGCACCGAATACTTTTCACATCAGTAGAACTTCACCACTGGGAAGACTGAAGAGGAAAAATAGGATTAGCTAGCTCAGGGCTGCACAACATTTGGGTGCCCCCTTCCCCCTGCATAATGAATAAACTACCCATCTCACCCCCAGCCGTGGGCTTCTCAATTGCACTACACTGCACAGGTACTTCAGGCCACCAGCTCTCCCAGCACCACAGGCTATTCAGCGCCACCCCACCTGACTCCCTGGGACAGAGACAGGAAGTGGAAGCCAGAAAAGGGAGGGGGCACCCAGAGACCCCCTTCACAGAGGGTAAGAACAATGGCTGGGTGGGAGCCCAAGGGCCACGTGTTAACCCCTTGCAGGCCACATGCAACCTAGAGGCCACCAGTTGTACCTTCTTGAACTATTTTACTCCTTGCCTACCTTACAGTTCCTAATAGTGAACTATATAATTCATGAACAGTTAATTACACCAAGTAGCCAAGCCCCTCTCTTGAATTACCCATCTCTACAGTGGTTCCCTTTTCTTCCAGATTTTACATAGTTCTTTTACCTTATTTATTGTTTAATAAGAAGCAAGAACTTGATTTTTTCCCTCCCCTTTTACTTTTCTAGTAATTTTGTGTCCATCCACAGACAGAAATCAGAACGTACATTTAACTTTACATTTTTCTAAACACCTTACTTATTTCTGAGTAAAGACATTAAAAAGATGGAAAAAAAATCCCAACTCCCTCCCCCCAGAAAATAAGACACCAAAACCAAGTTAGTTATAATTAAAACCTGAGTTTTTCACCACCCTTCAGGTAACAGCATTAAACATGCAGTGTGCCTTATACTTACAAGCTTGATGAGCAACTGGATAGCCCAGCACATTGGCAGAGTACCAAGACTCTCACCTGCAGGTTGGCAGTTTAAATTTAAAGCCCAGTTCTCTAGTCACTGAAAATTTATGCCATTCATGCCATTGTACCAAGCCGTTGCTCCTTAGTTCAATAAAAGGGGGCTGTTTCCATCTATTTCTTAAGAGACAAGTATCCACAGAACTCTCACTGGCAAACAAGTACCTTCTTCACACCTTTCCAATGTGTTCCTTGCAATTACATACTGGCAGAATGGCCTTTCATTTGTTGAGAAGGAATCACTAGAAAAGGAAACGCCAGAAACAGCTGAAATCAGAATTATTTTTTCCCTCTTTTACACACAAAAATTTCTAATTCTTAAGACATGAAACAAACAAATCTGTCCACCACACTTTGTTTACATTTTCACTGTATGCACTGTGAAAAAAATCAGATGGGAGGCAGGAACAAGCATGGAGAGGCAGGCTCTTTGAAGCTAGCAGCACTGTACAGAGTGCTTGCTTATATGTGTGCCCGTCCACCACATTTTGTTTACATTTTCACTGCGCACTGTGAAAAATCAGATGGGAGACGAGAGCAAGCATGGACAGGCAGACTTTCTGAAGCTAGCAGATCTGTAGCCGATCTGCTTATATACATTTGCCCATCTCCCAGAGGACTGTAAACATAAGCTTCTGTCATGTAGCTATAACTGTACCACCTTGGGCTGTGATCTTATATGTAGGGGTCTACTTAACCCATGGTGAGACAAAGCAATTTTCACGGCATGAAGAATTGATTGGTGGGCATTTCCCAGGGGCCCCACCCATTGCCACTGATTGGGAAAGAGGTATACACCATATAATTTAATAGCAAATCCCATGGAAAGTAAGTTATATCATATAATTTATCATACTGTTATAAATCTAAATGTTAAAATGTAAACCTAACGTTAAATATAGTATACATATAAATTTAATTCATGCTGGATATATAACATATCGTAACTTCTTATATGCTGCATTCTACAAAAAAAAAAGTTAGAAATACTAATTAATGCTAACCTTAATAGAAATAATTAATTTAAGTTGTTAAACCCTACCATGCAGCATCCACTAGTAGTTGCAGCTGACATTCTCTGTCTCTACAGCGTGAAGACTTCTCCATACACTGAGCCTGCATGTTCTACATCCACTGAATTGGTTGGAATTGTAAGACGATCAATTTACCACCACCTGAATGTAAAGTTCCTACAGGGAACTGCTTTACACAGTCCTGAGCAGAAATGTATTTTGCTTTTCACTCATCTACAGAGTACAGCATTGCATTTAACTTCTTAAAAGATGGCACAGAACAATTTTCACTTCACTGACTGGTGCCTTCACTTAGTCTATATCACTAGCAGACAGTAGCCCTCAATCGTGTTGGCTTTGTATCACAGGGAGCATTGGGACATCTAAAACAACTAATTACATAAATAAAAAGCTTCAGGTTATTTTCACAGGAAATCCCAGCCAGTGAGATATTTCCTGGAGATCGCAGACAATGCCATTTTTCACAATTTCTGCAAAAAAATGCGAAGTAAGTAGACCACTACTCATAAGGTCTCAAAGCTAAGCAATGTCACAACTCCAAGGAAAACTCTCACTGAATTAAGTGGATCGCTTATTTGGTAAGTTTCTTTTGAGTTAGCATTGAAGTGAATCCAGCACTATTAATCCTACTGTGGAGCATCAGCAGGGAACAACCCAAGTATCTCCATCACCAAAGCACAGGTCTTTATCATCAAGGGACAATTCCTTTAGCTTATGACAGTTAGAAACTTTTATTTCATACGCAGAATACATAACTAATTAGGGGACACCTTGTGCCAGCATTTCATACCAACATAGTATTTTACTATTTGCAGATGAAAAATAAAGCAATTTACCACAATTAAAGACCCCTCAGCAATTTTCCAGTCTGGATGTTCACATCTTTTCTAGGAAGATGATTCTAATGCAGTTTTCACGCTCTCTCTCTCTAAATTCACTGTGCCATTTTAAGTGGGATATCTGACAGTTTGATATCTTCTTCACTTCCCACCCATAGAGATTTTTGTGTACCACACTAATAGGTGTATTAGAAATGTCTAAATAGAGTTACTATCATGCTCTAGTCCAGAAATGGCTGCTCTTCATTAGTATGAAGCACTCCCACGTATCACTTGAACAACTTAAGCATTTTACAGGATAAGACCCTCTATCAACATAAGATTTTTACTATACTCACATGCAAGTACAGGCTTTTTCTCCTTAAAAAGAGATAGGTTATGCGAATTAGAACAGGAAGAGGATAACTCTTCTCTCCTATTCCCTATAGAACATTTTTTTCTTTCTTGGAAGGATGTTAACACTGATAATCCTGGCTAAGTTCCAACTCCAGCAATTACATTCTGAGTATCTAAATTTCTTCTACTGTTTGCTGAACACCCTTCTGAAACTGCATACAAAAATTGTGGAACCAAATATTTTAATTCAACAGCTTCATTCTCTTAACCCTACTGAGCAGAACCAGAGATCTGCTCAGAAGACACCATGTCTCCCTTATTATCTATCCATGCAATCAAGTATACCCATACCATGAGGTTCTATTTGTAGGGCTGTATTACAAGTAACTGTATACTTAAATTTTATTGAAAGGCTTTTCATTATCCTTATTTTTTAAAGCTAAAAATAAAGATGCTAAAAAGACCTTTCCAAAGAGGAAGCTAGGTAACAGGCAGAATCTCATTCCAGCTTCAAAATGAAATGGTCAGTAAGCCCTGGCTCTACAAACACTTGTAGTCCATATGAAAGACTTTGGGACCAACCATGCATTTATCAAGCCAATAAATCCTACACCATCTCACCTGGCTAGCTACTTTGACCAACTCTCTTCCCCACTCATTACTAAACCCAGGAGTTCAAAAGCCCAAAGTCAGACCACACACAGGATGCAACTGGCTTAGAGCACATGATTTGTTTTTAAAGAATAAGCTATTGGTTATTGTCATTGTCCTGGATTCCAAGTCTGTAGTTGCTATTCATCATATTTTTAATCTTTGGCTGGAGGACAAAAAATTCAAAAAACATACTTGTTTCTTAATATGCTACCAGAGTCTTACATAAATGCATAATTCCAGCTTCAAAAGCACTGCATACATTGTGAGAGCTGGAAACATTGCACCTCACCTACAGTATATTCTCAGGCATGGAGCTCGGAGACATCTTACACAAATGCATTTTCTGATTCCTTGGCCTTTCAGCGCAAGTAGACCCACTCTCCATCCACCACTCCACTAGTAAAGCAAGAAGACAGGAGACCCTGATGAGCAGCTGCTTAAAGACCACCCAGCTCACAGGAAACAGCTGCTGTGAGTAAAGGGCACAATACAGGGGTGGCAGGAAGGTAGAGAAGAGAAGGCAGCTCCAGCAGCAGTGTCTTGTATATCAATCACACTGACCTGTTGACTTAATATTTAGGTTAAAAAAGAAAAAGAAAAAAAAGACAACATGGTTTCCTACACTGGTGTTCTTTGCCTGTCCCTTCTCCAAGTACTAACTCAGATGAACCCTGTAGCACCGAGTAAGACCACAATATAAGTTTATAAAACACAAAGACAGTTTTTCTTACACCACGAATTACATTATGGCAAAGTAAACACTGTAGGCTGAGAGAGACCATATCAAGCATGGTCTGCCGAAAATGTGACCTGCTTTCCATCTTATCTTGAATGAGAATGAAACTTAAATATGGAAAGGACCCATTAGATTATCCACTCCATCTCTATGAAAATGGAGAATTGCTTCCTGCAGTAAGGCTATTAGCAATGTATCCAAGCTCACTTTAAATGTCACAATCAACAGAGTCCTAATCCATCAATCCAGTGCAAGTTTTTACCCAAGTCTGCCTCAGTTTTTTCTTGTCACATTATTTCCAGATAGCCTCCCAAAACCATGTTAAACATTCCTCCTTTGGTGTTAACACTCTTCAGATATCTGTGCACTATTAATCCACCGCCCCCTGTATTCAAGGCCAAATCTATACATTTAGCTATTATTTTTTCCTTCTAAGATAACTCCTCCAGGCCCCTTGGTATTTTTGTTGCTATTCTTTGAACTCTATTCAGTTTGTCAATAAAATAATTGTAATTCTGTGTTCAGAAAGTCCAGGAATACTCACTGAAGAGTCTTACAGAAAGAGTCTTCAAATTCCTTGTTCTATAATGCTGTGTAATCAACTAAAAAATGAGACAATCTTTTCTGTAACCAGATCCAGCTCATGTGTGATCTGCTGTCTGGTAACACTCCTAGGTCTCTTCTAGCATTACTGCTTCCAAGGTTTCTCCTTCCATTAAAGCATTTTATATTTCAAATTCTTTCTCCAGTTGGGCTTGCATTGTTCCAAATTTTGTCCTCTCTACAACACCATCTAATCTAGCATTCCTAAGAATTTCATTCATCTTTTGTTTACTCCCCATCCTAGATTTCCAAAGAAACTGGTAAGTTTAAAATAATTTTTGCTTTAGGCCTCAGTCCAACAGAGCACTTAATTGAACACCTAACTTTAAACACATGCTAAGCTTAAATCATATTGATCTTGCTGGACAAAGATGAATTTAAGCATATGGTTTAAGTTAAACCATTAAGTGCTTTGCTGAATCAGAGCCTCAGTTTCCTGCCTCTCGCCTTCAATAAAACATGCAACACCACCGAAAGACAACTTAACACTACAAAACAAACACTCCCTAACAACTCTACAATTAAAAAAATAAATACATTTAAAAAAAAATTTTTTTTTCTGTCCACACCACAATGGCAGAGGTCTCAATAAGCTGCTGAGAAAATAAGTTCCATCCACTCATTCCCACTCAGAGAGTGAAATAAGTTCCACTCAACCCCAGAAGTGTGGTCATGAGGACTCCCTGGGGACACTCCTGGAACTGTACTCAAAACCTGGGTTTCTACAGTGCTCAAAAATGGTGGCTTCAAGAGTCCTGGAAGCTGCTTCAGTACCTCATTTTCCAAGGTGATATGCACAGAGCTGAAGGAAGCAGGCAGGACAGCCACGTCCAGACAAGCGCAGATGTTTGGCTCCCTGGGGACAGCCAGCAGCAGAGCACCTGTGCCACTGCTAGTTGTCCCTGGGGAACACCTGTGTTCTCCGGTGCACAGCAGGTTACCCCAGGTGAGGTAGGGGAGGCTGGGGCCAGCACTAGGCTAGCCCCAGCAGCCTTACCTGGGATCCTGGGGGCCTCCTAGGGCTGCAGCAGCGGTGATCCTGCCTCTTAGAGCCTAGCTGACAGCTGGAGTGTAGCTCCAGCCAACCCAACTCCAGTTTTGAGTGACGCATGCTGCCCCCACATGCGCCACTGTTTCCCCTCCCCCCCAGTGGGTTTTTTTGCTCCCTGGATATCCAGGAGTCAACCTCCCCTTCCCCACCTCTGTGCTGCTCCCTTGCAGTGTGGAGAACACCTGGATATGTGGTATGTGTCCACATACCACACAACCATGCTCATCTGGATGTGGCCAACTTGTTTTCTCAGCAGCATGACGGAGTACTCTGCCACTGTCATATAAACAATACCCTAAATGGCATGGGGTACTCAAGGGGAACTCACTCTCTCTCTCCCCCCCCCCCCCCCCCCCCCCCCCTGTGCTTAGGTGATATCAGTGAAGGAGTCTGTAAAATCCCCTCAATTTAAAGAGATAAGACTGCTAGCAGGTAACTCTTTCTGAAGGACCCTTAGCTTTGGAACTCATTCCCCACATCCTAGCCAAAAATGTATCATACTTTAGGATGCCCTGGGGTACAGATGCATAAGGAAGATGGGATACATCCAGGTTTTTCAGTTAATAACTGCTTAGCTAGTTCATTTTTGGTGAGGACTCCTAGGTTTCTTTCTGTTGGTATACTTTTAAGAAAGGCATCAATGAAAATCATAGGCCAAGTCCACAGTACATAAATCCCACATAAAGCCTTAAAATGAGCACATCGTAATCTGGACCTTCCTTTCTTAAACAAATAAAGGGGATGTGGAAGAGAGATATGACAAATGTTTAATCTGAGCATACCAAACATCTTCCAACACAGAGGGGTGGATTTTTGTCCACTGAATGGGATGAGGTTAAGGAGTAGGAAGGGAAAAAAGAATGCACCAGATTTCAGGGGTGGAAGGAAAGATGCAACAAAGAGTAAAATTACACAGCAGCTCTAATCCAAGATTTTGTATTCACCACTGTACCTGCAGCAGCAGCGGTCGGCATAACAGAAGTTTCATGGAGAATATTCAAAAATCACTTCTAACTGTCTTTAACAGTTTAGGGACAGAAGCACTGCACTACATCTTCTTCCCTCTAGGTCCTTTGTTCGCACATTTTTCTTTTTTCAATGCCGTTTCATTTTCTGCTGTATAAACTTGGAGGGGTCGAAATGGTCAGGAGGCTAAAGCACAATTAGATTAGTCTGTGGCCCACCTAGCTACAAGGTTCTAACTTCAGAGGAATTGCCATCTAAGAAAAACAGTGAAGAAATATTTTGAAAATTGCTATTTCCTTTAAACTCGCAAGGGCTACCAAACCTCAAGTGCTTTGTTATAAAAGTAAATCGTGTATACTTACTATGCTACTAAAATATATGTTTTGAAATGTATATAGGAAAACAACTACTCACTGGTACTTGACAGAATTATAATATTCTCTGACCACTCAACTTCAACCATGTTTATTCAAATTGTATGCATGTTATAACACTATAAAAATCTTACTGTTTGAGATGAATTAGACACACCTTTATATTATAAATAAGTAATACATAACAGCATATTCGATTTTAAAAATGTTGCGAATCCCAAGAAGCCACTCAGGGAATCCAGTACCCATGCCAAACATGAATGTCATTGTTTAATAATGTATGGATAGTAAGCATACTACTGTCCCAAATTAAATTTCCTTCTGATTTCAGTTTACAAATACATACAAGATCTTTTAATTCTACTGAATGTATCAAACATCTACATTTCCCTAATCTCAAATGTGAAAGTGATCTATCAGCTTGATAACCAATTACAAAATATCTTCTATTTACGATACAAAAGACTGATGCATACACAATTTTTGTAACTTTCTACTACAGAGGGAAAAAAAATAAGAACTTGTTAAGAAGGATAATCCAAAAGTACCTCAGCCCATTAAACGTGTTACCATACATTTCCTTTTTTCCACCACAGTAAAAATATCGCTGCCAGAATTTTAAGAACCAAAGCTTGTTAAAATAAAAGCTGAAAACTGATAGGCAGTAACTACAGATCCAGGGTTTAGGTCCACAGCATGCACTAATGGATTTTTTCAGATAGATAGCAGTACATGTGATGCATCCAAGATTAAAATATGGTCCAACGTCAAGATTTCATGTCAGTGCCGAGACATGCAAACTAGGCAAATTACTGCATTATCAAGATAACTTTAAAAGATTAATAATTAAGAACCTAGTCCTGCTCCCACTATAGCAGGTTTTTCCATTTCTTTCAACAGGAGTGGCTTGGGCCATAAGAATTTCAAGTAAGCAGAGCAAAACCCTAGGTTTTACTTACCATTTCTATGAGTGCCAAAAATTGTTTTAAGTTCTTATAAACATAACATACTGAAGATACAACAATGAAAAAGTAATTTTCAATAAATATTGCATAATAGTTAGTGTCAGTGATAAACAGAAAAACAGGTTCTCACAGGTCCAGTAATCACTTCTTTTTTAAAAGATAAATTTAGAATTGTTGTTATTTATCAAAGCTCTACAAATATTATTAATCATGTGTCATCTTAAAAAGACAGAGACATCAAGCTATGAGGAGCACATGAAATTGTAACCATTTCACTGCAACCCACAAATCTCTTGCTCACAAAAGTGAAATATTTTAAAGGAAAATTAAAATAAACCAAACAGGAGCAAGCCTCACTTCACACTTAGTAGTTCCTCATCTGCTTTAGGGTTTCAATGTATGGCTGTCATGATGTGGAAGCATCCTCTCTCGTTTTGTTTTCTATTCACAGTGGGTGGTTGCTAGGGAACAAAATACTATTGTCTGATTTTGTGATCTATTGCCCAGTTTGCCTCACAATAATGCCTTTGAAAATTTAAACGGAGAAGGCATTTTTGTTTTTATAAATATATCATTTAAAATACAAAGATGAACGAGTCAAATAGATGTACAGGGAGGAGAGAGGGGGAAGAATAATAGTCTATAGAAATCTTTCTAAAGCAATTTAAGAGAAAGGGTGGAAATACCCCAGGACAATGAAAACAAACTATCCTGACAACAAATGGACTCTACCAGCACATACTTACACGTGTGCAAAATCATTCCGCCACAATATCGACAGTTTCTCCTAACTTGTCAAAGAGCGTAATATAGCCCGCTTCTAGTGGTACAAGATTTCATTTACTACTTTACAGTTATTGTATACAGTAAGTTCCATACATATTATACATAACAGAACATGTGCTACAAGCAAAGCATGCATCACTCAGATTAGAGCCGGGTAGGTATTATTCATACTGTAGTTATTTTTGGATCTCAGTTTATTTACTTAATCATTTCTGCTCCCTGGGAGAGAGAGAAAAGTCTAAGTAATATGCTCCTCTGTTCAGTGTAAAAATACAGACTGCGAGAGCAGACACGAAAGCTTCAGAGACAACCAAGAATTCCACATGTGTCTTACACTGACAACGCTTCCTAAAACAAAGGATTAGAAGATTATTAAAACCAGACAATTTGGAGACCTGTGACGGCATCTCCAAGAACACGACGGCATCAGCCTCTAGCAGCAAAAGGCAACATACTTAGATCCGGAGACAGAAGAGCATATGTATGAAAGGATGCCGCCACAAAGAAAGAGTTGACATAAAGCCTAAGCCTGTGGGGCAGTTGCTATTCTTTCCCGCATACCTGGAATTTCACACTGGGCACCACAAGCGCTATTTTAAACTCCTTTCAACTTGTCATTTCCAAAACCCTGGACTCACCCCCCCCCCCGTTGCCTTTCAAATTAGAGAAAAAACAAGTAATATACCTTCCACAACAGGCATCAAAGCCATGACGTCCTGGCAGAACTTGGAGAGCAAGGCAAGCTGATACATGAAACACACGGTTCACTGGGATGACCGCAGAGCTCCTTCCTTCCCCCAGCCCGGAGACGAATTGCCTCTATGTCCCCTTGGAAGATGCCCAAACCAACTCTCAAAGGGTTTGAAAGAAAGAGCGAGTGTGCCAGAGGCAACAGGGCTCTCTCTGTGCCACACACGCCGCAGCAAACCGCTCTCACGGCCAGGAGCAACCCAAGGCAGGTATCACACCCAGCATCAAGTCCCTTGCCTTACCAGGGCAGGATGTAGGTCCCCCCCGCTTCTGAGTCTATACACACACACAACTCACCTACTTCTCTGAGTCTGAGTGCACACACACGTACACATGCAAAACCCACCTACTTCTGAGTCTACACACACAGATACATACAAAACTCACCTACTTCTCTGCATCTGAGTCTACACACACAAAACCCACCTACTTCTGAGTCTTTGAGTCTACACACACATACCTCTTCCCCTACTTCTCTGAGTCTGAGTGCGCGCGCGCGCGCACACACACCCCCACCTACTTCTCCATGGGTCTATCCCCTCCCCCATCAGCCAGGAGCCTACAGGTGAGAGTCAGCTGGCTCCTACGGGGGGCCCGCCGCCCAACAAGGTGCCGCGGGGCAGCCCGATGGGGGCAACCCGCCCAACCGGGGAGGGCCAGCGCCGTGCCCCGGCCAAGCCACCGCCCTCAGGGTGCCGGCTGGGGGCTGGGGCCAGCAAACAAACTCT
>NW_005841878.1:3538770-3555554 GCF_000455745.1 Alligator sinensis
CTGCTGCTGCAAGGGACCGAGGGAAAATTCTCCCTCCCGGGGAAAGGCGGAGGCGAACGGCGAGAGCAGGTGCGCGGCGGGAGGGGAGGGGAGGGGAGAGGGCCCCGGCGAGATGCGGCCCCCGAGACCTTGAGGGAGGCGAGAGGGGCGGGGTGTGCCGGGGATACACACACCACCACACCACACCCTCCACAACAGGCACGCGTACTCCACAACATGCACAGCACGCGCATGCACACGCCCATGTGCAACAACACTCTTGCGAGGGGACACCCACCACGCATGTGCGCACTCAGCACGCATGTGGTTGCACATGCCCGCGCATCTTTATGCTACATGTGTGTGCACCCACACAACATGCATGCACGTGCATATGGAACATGCACAAACGCCACACACGTGTGCACATGCACACCCACATGCAACACGCACCTGCACACACATGCCACGTGTGTGTACCCCCACACAACATGCACATGCATGTGCACGCACAGTGTGGACACAAGCCACACACACTTATGCACCCACTTGACACGCATGTGATTGCACACGTGTATATATGCTGTGCACATGTGCACCTACACACAATATGCATGCACACACAACACACATGCATGCACACCCATTCACAACATGCAATGCACATGCATGCACACACGCCACGTGTGCACCACACAACATGCACCCACACATGACATACGCATGCACACACACAACACACGTGCATGTATACATGCAAAACATGTACACAAACCATATGTGTGCACCCACACAACCACACAACACACACACGCACGCACGCGCACAGAGGATAGAGCACCCAGCCCATCATTCTGTCCTGCAGCCGCACCACCCAGCCCCAAGCGCACACGGCCCTGCAGGGCGTGGGGGTGGGTTCCCTGGCACTGGGAGCCATGCAAAGGCTGCAGGGACTGCTACACACACAGCTGAGAGAAGTTCCCCACAGAGTGCCCTTTCCTCCCCCCACCCCCACAATTAACAGCCCTCTGCTTAGTTCAGGGGGGTGGGGAGCCCCAGGCCTCCCGTGAGCCCTATGGTGCGTTGCTTAATTTGCCAAACTGCACCCAATTCCCCCTGGCTTCCTCCAAAGCGAGTGTGCAGGGAGGAAGCTCAGGGCAGGGCTTCTCAGCCAGAGAGCCCCAAGATCCTTGCAAGGGTGCTGCACAGTGTTAGGGGTTTGAGGTGTGCCCGACACAATTCACAAGATACATCCAGAGATTTTGAATGGAAATCCCTCGCGGTGGTCCTTCTGAGTTCTTTGCAACCAAAAAACTGCTCTGTGATTTTTCTGTAGTCAAAAAAACAGGAGACAAAACAAAGAGCTGGCATTTTCCAGGTGGTGCTTCCAGTCCATCAAGGTGTGCCTTAAGTCTAAAAAAAAGGTAGAGAATCGAGAATCACTGTCTTAGTGACTCAGCAGGTGGGACTTGAACCTTAGAGTTCACTTTGATTTCAAACTACCCTAATCCAGCATTCAAGGGCTCCTGCTGGAGGGGCTGTTTTCAAATGGGACATGAAATCCACAGCAGGTCCTCATTGTTTATGGCAGTATAATCCAGTGGGTAGAGCCCTGCCCTCTATCCAGAACACTTTGCCTTCTATTCCCCAGGCTGTCAGTGACCCACTGTGTGACCTTGGGCTTATTCACATTGCTTTTCTGCACTTCCCTTACCCTTCTGCAAAAATGCCTGGATGTAATGAGTCAGAGAAGAAAAGGGCTCTAAGAGAGCCAAGCATTATTTATTATTGAAACTTCCATGGCCTTCTGTGAGCAGAGGGGTTAATGCTATTTTTGTGGCTGAATTTCAACTTAGGCAGAAGGTATATGCTGCTCTAAATTTATCCTCTAATTTCAATTAGAAAAGTGAACTTCCCTGCCTTAAGCTGTGGTATACTGTCCTATGCCACACTCAAGATTTTTTTTTATATATTATTTTCCTGGTGGAGAAGGTGATGCCTTTGTGTAATTTGTATAGCAGCTGACAACGTGCCTTAGAATACCTTTCAGTGAGGGTAATTTTGGCTAAGGAAAAATTACTGTATCTTTAAAAAAAGAATTAAAACTATATATTAGATATCTGTCTCATACCCTTCATTTCTAGTGATAGAAAGGTATTGGAATTTAATTTAAATTTTCTCTTTTCTGTGGAGTTTCTTTCACTAAAGTATTACAGAGCTTTTACTGTATTATACTATATCCAAAGGTGTTGTGCTAAATATGTAGGTACACTACCAAATCATTTTGGATTTACCAGTTAATACAATTGTGCAACAGAAGTCATTTCCACACCGTTGGGCTTGCCTGATTTAAACGATACTGGCTTGTGTTGCCTATGTGTGTGGCTTTTTTTCCCTGGCTGACAAGGCTAGTGTCACAGCTTCAGTTTGAGTAGTGACAACAAACAATACTGACACAAATTATACCAAGCAATGCAAGGGTATCCGCGTAAAGGACACAGCATAGACATTAATTCATTACTTTAGGTAATTGTTGACTACCTGTATTCTGGGGCAAGGGAACTACTATTCACCCAGGCATGCAGAGATAGCAATGACTTCCATTAATTTCTTCACTGTAGCACTTTTTCAGCAGCTTGACTTACTTTTGGCTGGGACAATGACACAGATAACTATAAAGAAAAAAAAATCTCCTACAGGCATTTCTATCAGCGGCAGCCTTGGAGAAAGTCAGGCATTATTGTTGTTTAGACAGTCAGTCCTGTATTTTTTATACTGGACCAAAGATATTTAAATGATCAATTTCTGAATGTATAGGCCCCAGTCCTGGATATTCTGAAGTAAATACTTCAATATGAGTGCTTCCACTGATGTCAACTGCAAGGAATGAACCAGTCATGTTTTGAGGTTTGCACACATACAAGTGTTTGCAGGATCCAGCCTTAGTTAATAAATGTGCCCTAAACTCGAGATCCTGAAAGTAATTCTCAAGTGGAGGCTGATATAAAATAAAGCTAATATTTAGCAACATCTCTGAGGACACAAGTTTTTAAACTTACCTGACTGCCAGTTTAAAAAAAAACAAAAATGTTTTATAGGGTATTTTTTTCACCCTAAAAATTTTTATCTCTTTAGTTATCTTACACTCAGGGTGTGTCTACACATGCATTTAAGCCAGCTTAAATTTACTGCACAGTAAGCAAGAATAGGCTGGCGTCTACACATCCAGGCATTAAAGCATATAATGCAGGTATCAAATTTATGCTTAAGTTGGCATAAGTCACCATGTGGGCGTGCGTCTACATGTGCAATATGGGCATGCCCATGTAGATGCACGCCTTTACTGTGCAGTAATTTAAAACTGGGTTAGAACTTACTGGGTTAGAGATTTAGGTTACTGCGCAATAAATGCACGTGTGTAGATGCACCCTCACAGAACTATTTGCAAGAGAAATAGGAAGTTCTTTATCGTGATTTTTCACTACAGCAAAGCCATTTAATCATTATGATGATGATTTGTTATATGAACTTCAGGAGATTTTAAAAGCCATAACAAGGATCAGGACTTCAGTGCACCTAACACATACTCAGAAACCGTCAGGCTCTTCCCTGAAGATTTTATAATCCAAACTTTGGGGGGCTGGGTATTATCTGAATATTATCTTTTTAAAATGGACTTGTATAAGCCATCATATATATACACACTATATCCATTGACTTCAATGGGAGTTACATAGACATATCTGAGAGCCCAATGAGACCCTCTGGACCTTTTAAAGCTTCAAAAATTGGTGTGTATAATTCCTTCTTCTGCAGCTATTGCAAGCTTTAAGAGATTTTTTTGAAAGCTGTAAATTCCTATTTATCCACTAAGAGGCTCATAGGCAATCTTCCCCTAATGGAAATGGAACTGTAAAGCTGAACCATTAATATACACAATATGATACATTACCTTGGAATGGAATTGTCTCAGCCAATCAGAGCGCAAAGATGCTGTACACTTGCACAGGCATAACCAAGCAGTTTTGTTCCACTTACACAGCTTCCCGCACTCTGGTTTTGGGTATCTGATTTATATCATTACTGTATTTCTCAGTAACTATATACTGTTAGAATGCCCAAACTGCAATTGGCTGACAGTTGTTATTAGCCAGTCATATTGCAGAATTTTGTATAATTACTTTACAGCTATTTTTCAATATCTGTGCTGTGAATATGCAAATCTCACTACTTTGGCTACTGTAATCCCTCTGCTTGGATTGGCTTTTGTGCTCAGAATAGTCAAGGTATTAGCCTGCAGCCAAAAAATACCCTCTTTAGGTTTTCCCTTAAGATGAAGAAACAGTAGGCCTCCAACAATGAAAAAGTAACAAAAAGCAAAAGAAAATGGGGTTATAAAACTGATGGAAGGGAATGTTTTATGTTTAAAAATATTTCTGATTCCTTTCCTTTTTTTCTCATTTTATGCTACTGACATTAAAGGCAATGGGCTTGCATAGAATCAGGACTGAGCCTTCTTTCGCATCTCTTTTCCATCCTATCCTTTCCACAGATCATCAAGAAACTCATTCCTACAATAATTACCATATATTTGTATTCATGATGTTTCCGATACTGGAGGAAAACTATACATCTGATAACATGGATCAGCTTTGCTGACCTGCAGGAAGAAAGCTGAGAGAAAGTAGAATGGGAGTGGATGGGTCAAAATACTTTTTAGCAATCTGATAATCCATTCAATCCATTGCAAAATCACATTCAAAATCAGAACTATGTTGGTAATCTCATCAGAGAAGCCTGAGACTGAATAACTATTGAAGACTGAACTACCTTACAAGGATTTCTTCAGTAACAGGACTGGACCACATTGGTGAAGCTGCGGAGCAAAATTGATTGCACTGTATGAGCTCAAGAGATAATTTCTCTTTCCATTAAGGAGTAGTCATTTGGGCATTTCATAATCATAGATAGATAAATTATGTTCTCAGTTGTATTGTGTAAATATGGAGAAACTCCATGGGTGTCAGTTAAATTCCTCAGAGTCCGGGGCAAAAACTGGCCTGGAATATCCAAATTTGACATATAATGCCATCATTCAGTTATTCTCTTTCTTGCTTCATTTTGCAAATTTCATTTCATCTTCATAATTTTACTTTCCCAACATAAAGTCTTCAAACAGCACCACGTTCACTGCTGGTTCTTCAGATGATGCTTTGTCTGCAGTTGAGATCAGCCGAGTTGCCTAAGCTTAACTGTCTCTAGATTTAAACATCTGGGCTGAAATCCAGGCCCCATTGAAGTCAATGGGAGTTTTTTCATTGACTTCAGCAGGGCTGGGATTTCACCCTTGGCGATTGGCAGCAGAATGTTCTTAACAGACAGCTGTTGACTGGTACTGACCTTTCCACACTAGACTAACAGAGCCTAACTGCAGACCCATCTTTTTCTTCTTTTTTTTCCTGTGCAAGTCAGAGCTGAACGATGTACATTTAGATTATTTGGGGTGAGTTTTTGTTGCCTTCATCAATAGAGCTGAATTTCTTTTTAACCTTGTACATGCCTCTCCAGAGGCTATAATTCAGTTCATTTTAAAGTAGATAAGTAAATATACAGGAGTTGACCAGCCCCTCCCATAAAGAAGCCTGCAAGAAGGAGACTGAGGGGCTGGCTAACCATAAGGCTGAGATTACAAGAATACATCCCCCTCAATGGAAGGGTTTAAGTAGTGTGGAGTTGCTGCAGAAAGGGGTCCACAAAGAAAAGCTCAAATAAGGGAACTACATAAAACCATTGCCTTACATTTTGCTGCTCTGCATCTTTTTTCTCCCTTTCTACTACTATCATTTCAGATGCTCTGGTAATGGGCATAGTACAAAAAAATCCCACAAACAATCTAGATAGAATAGAATTGAAACAGCATGGTTCTGACAAGAGCCATGTAGCCATTGGCTGACTTCCTCACACAGCAGCAGCTGTCGAAGGGACTCCACAGGAATTAATGCTACCAGGGAGGAACTTTTATATTTAATTCCTCAATAATGAGTTTGAAAAATGCAAAATGCACTCATTTGTCCTGTTATTTTCAGGTGGTGTCAGCTGCCCTTTTAGATATACTTTGGACTTCTTCCTTGATAAATAATAACAAGGCTAATTAATAATTAACTCCAAAAATGTATTCTCCCTCATCCAAAAACAAAAACTCCACAGCAGCCAGAGCTATAAACACATCCAACCAGATAATTGACACAATAGTTGAACCAGTGCAGTGTTTCAAGCTTCTTCAAATCATCCAAGTTTAGAAACCATGTAACTTAATTGGATTGCTATTGCACTGACAGCTCTCCATGTACTGTATGCTGAAGGACTGCATCTTTGCTATATGACTGGGTACAAAACCTAATGCTGTCAGTACTGCAAATCATTAGGCATTGTGACCAGCATCACAACTCCTGTTTAATCACCATTAGAAAGTGAAAACAACAAGCTTCTTTCTGATGAATGCATTTGTGAAGGGAAAAAAACCCATAAAACACTTTACTCCTAAAATATTTTGAATGGGCCCCTTTGAAAGTAAGTGTAGATATTCACATACTTTTGATCGATCATAGTAATTTTTCATGGACCCCTTAGACATAGCCTTCATATCCCAGAGTCTGTGGACCACAGATTGAAAAACAGGGGTTTACAGGATTTTGGCCTAATCCTGTAAGTCTTTTCCACATGTAATTCTCACACACAATAGTTCTAGTGAAGCTCAGATTAATTCATCACAACAGAAAAGAAAGGGTTTCTCTGTTAAGTAAGTGTTTTCTGGATCAAGCCCTCTGTTTGCTAATAAAAGGAGTTACAGAATTCCCCAAAGAAAAATATATGACAGCAATCTATGAAGAAATGTGAAGCAAAATAAATATAGAAGTAAAAACAGTGCAGAGAACATAACAGAATATAAATTTTGAACATTTTAAAGCACAGTTTCATATTTTTGAAGGGAGGGAGCTTAGTTACTACCAGTCCAACACACTCTATGTTAAGTGATTTCCTGTGTTCAGTGAAGAGGTAAATTTTTCAAGGCACAAATGACAGGTAGGTTGCCTGATTTTCATTGAAAGTCCCTGGGAATTAAGTCTCCCACTGCCATTTGTTCTACAGAAAAATCTCCCCCTACTTACAAAGCAGGAGCTCTTTTGAAAGAGAAGATTGCTGTTTTGACCTTTTTGCTGTCTCCTTTCTGCTGATTGCCCAAGTGCCAGTTGTACCTTATCATTATCTTTTCTGGCTTGTAACAGGGGCTTTATTTCATTTAGAAATCATTCAGAGCAAGATTCTGGAAGGGAATGAATAATTCTTGTTGTTAATTATTACACATATTGCTGAGGCACCTATCGCTGAATTATCGGAGTCCCTGAGTGGGATTTTAAAGTGGAGTTTTCAAAGGCTGAGCTATGTGGTGTGCCTTTCCTCACTCTGAACCCAATGGGTGCTGACTTAAGCCAATGCTGAGTGATTTGGGAGCAAGGGTTGAAAAATGCACTGAGTGCTTTTGGAATAGCATTTCCTCCCTTTTTTTTGAGAGCGTAGATAAAGCTAGGTATTTTGAGAGAATACATTCCTAGAATCAGCTTTGGACCCTTGGTTCGTTGTTTTGGGTTTTTTGGGTTTGTTTTTGTTTGGGGGGAGGGGGAGTTGCATTTGCTAAATCAATAGGAACCAACAGAGAGCATGTGCTTATTCTGGGAACTACTAATTAGCCATTGCATTCAAGAATTATTGCTGTAATCTTTTCTAACCCACATCTCAAATGGCTTTTCTTCTTCCATCTTCAGATGATCCCCTAGTATCTGCACACAGGCCTAAAGGGAAGATTCTCAATATATAGCCCCTCTCTAGAGTTATTACTCTCATTTCATAGCCATAGCTGTGGCCCACCTAACCTGTGAAGATCTTTCTGAGGATTCCTACAGTTCTTCACAATGACAGCACCGCAACAGAACATCCTTCAAAATTTAACAACAGACAAAGTCATGCATGGTACAATCTCATATTTCCACCTAACAATGAACCATCAACTGAAGTGCCTTCACTTCGACCGCTATTCTGTTCAGTGTCGTTGTCATTTTCCAGTAAGCAAGAATTTTCTTTTGGGAGGTAGGACCTCACTTATCCCTACTCCATCACTTCATGAACTAAGGTGCAGCCACCCACCTCTGGGCTAGAAATAGGCTCCTGAGAAATGGATAGCAGTTCCATGTAAGACTTAAGGGAAGGAAATGGAGACTAATGTATTCTGCTAAAACTGCAGGTGGAGTTTGTATAGGCAGAACATAATTACCCAAAGTGGTATTGTGCCAGGACACTGGGGCTAACATCAGTACTCTTACAATGCTCCTATTTGTGTGCAATACAGCTAAGAAGTAACAACAGGCAATCTGAAGTGAACTAGTGTGAACTGAACTACTGTAGGTTGCAGTCCAATTAAAATTGACAAGCAAGTGAAGCAAATACACTTAGCACACAGATAAATATAGAAAATCCAAAAAAATCCAAGTTGTGTTCTTTTATCTTTGTTTTCTTCCTTCAGTATTCCTTTCTCTACATATTTCCGTTCATTTGCTTAATATTTTGATGCCAGGAAGCTGTTGTTGACTAGAAACACTTGCTAACTTTTGCAGACAGTTTTCATAACTTAAAATAAAGATGGAAAAATATATCCTGTTAAATGTTTCAACAATGCATTTCTCTCCACTTCTAAGGCCTATAGTATTAAAGTTGCAATGGCTGTACAGCAGAAGATTAGAGAGAGCAACTGCTTTTAACCTTAAATAGTAAATGATGCTGAAACTGCTGTCTGCTTTTGAAGAAAGCACAGTGCAAATGTTAAAGGTTTGAAGCTTGTAGGTAAAAGACACATAGCCTGAACCTCTCACAAAAATATTTTGCTGTGGTTAATTTCTAGAAGACAAAAACAAGTACTGCTCTCCTTTTTTCCAGAATAAATGCACCTGAAATAGCACAAAATACATTACCATGTTTGCTTCTGCTCTAGCAGGCATTACTCACATGGGTAACCCTTACTCATAAAAGCAGAGCCATCCAAATCCCAATGAGGTCAATAGGACCACTAGAGCATTAATACTGCCTGCCTCACAGAGGTGTGCAAAGGTCATAATTCATAGTGCTTCCGAAAAACTTTGAGAGCCCTAGATAAGAGCTGGTATATATTGTAGGAGCACTGTTCTTTTTACTATTATACAATTTATACAAGGATGTTTGCAACTGAATCTTTTCTAAGCCATTTTGATTTGGTTGGGAGATATGCTGTGTAGCAGATCTGTCATTTAACAGAGGAAGGAAAGAAAAGAAGCAACTGGGCATTTTAAAGATCAGAACAGTAGAAAACTCCCCAGGGCAGTGTCCTATTGACCTCGAGTTCCATTATTGGTCTAAAATGTATTTCCATTTAAGGCACTGCCACTGAATCTTTCACAGGAAGCTCTGGGAAGAGACTTAAAGTAAGGGCTATACTGAGCTTGTAAGTAACATCTCTTAAAATGGAGGTTTGATTTATGTTATACTAACCAGGTTTAAAGGGGAAAAAACCCTCTAGGTTTTAGTTACGTATCTTCTATAATATAATAAATAGTGCCATCTACTGGTTCATTTTTGCTTTTGATCAATGTCAAATTTTGACAATACACTGCAAATAACATTAAAATACACAAAAATATTGACCAAATATCATTTTATATAGTGTTTCATGCACATTTTATCTCAGAATACTTTACAGGAGTTTCTATAAAGTAAATAATTCCAGAGTTAAATATTACTGGTAAACAATAGCACCCGGAAAAAGAAACATCATTCTAGTTGAAATCTGAAACTCGATAAAGGGCCATTTATAAAGAAAGAGACAGTTAATTTGAAGCAGATGACAAGAACCTCACAGAAGAAAGCTCTTGAAATAGCTGCGATTAGATTGTATAGTATTAGATTGATAGTAGGACAGAAGATGATCAACCCTCTTAATGACATCCATTTAAATTTTTTCGAAGAAAACACTTAGTTAGAAATCATGCTGCTTTTTCTCCAATATTACTTGTTTTATACAAGGCAGAAAATGTAAACAGTACTGAGAGAATCTATATTTTATTTCTATATGTATATTTAGGTTGTATGTGAATATATACATATATACATTAGTTTTAGGATCTCTGTACTTTGAAACCTTACAACAACAACAGAAGATAGAAAAGTGGAAGTGGCACAAACAGCATGTCATGAACCAAATCAAGAATCCAGAGCCACCCACCCTGCATGGAAACACATGCCTGAGTTGCAGCAGAACCTGATGATCCCAGATCTGTCTTGTCAGCCATCTTCAGACCCAAAGATAAGGCACTAATGAAAGACAATAGGATTGACAGTGAGGGATTGCCAAAGATATAAATTAGAGAGAGAAATTATAGGTCAGCTTCTGTTCCCAAGTCTAAGTCTGATACTTCCTTATTTACAGTGGTGTGACTGGGAGAATTTCCCCAATGATATTGTCCCAGAAGGGGCAGATGCGGGACTATATTCTAATTTTGGTTATACCAAACAATCCCATGGACCTTCAGGAACCTGAATGGTTGTAACTGAGGCCAGAACATAATACAAAATCTTTTTTTAATTTAAAAAATATCTTTAAATTGTATTAATGAGCCCTCTTGAACAAATTACACTGATGTATATGTCCACTTTTTTATAATAGTGGTTGTAGTCTATGGGGAGGCAGTCTAGCAGAAGACTGGGAAGAGAGTTCAGTATTCTCAGGTATTATAGCTACAGTACTTGAACCTGTTACTTATATTGTGCTATGGGACAAGTTGCAGTATTGCCAACCCCACCATGCCAAAAATCATGAGATGAACTCTTAAACAATCAAGAGATTGGCATGTAGATCATGAGATGCTATTTAAAGTACGTGGGGTGGGGGGTTTATTCGTTAGGGTGTGGTGGGCAGTGGAGGTGTATGTGGGATTTGGACCCCAGGGAGGAAGGGTCCCCGCACACCCTGGCAGGATGTGGGGTACTGTGAGTCAGGAATGGGAGGCAGCAGCAGAGCTGGGGGCCTGTGGCTTGGGAATGAAGAGCAGACACACAGAGGCAGACAGGCAGGCAGCACCCAGCTGGTAAGTGGAGGGAAATGACGGGGGAGAACAAGGCCCCCACAGTGAGGGAGGCAGTGGGAGCTGGGGCTGGGCTGAATGGGGCCCTGGGACTGGGGCAGGTCATCCAGAGTCATGGGGGGGGGGCACACCCCTGGGGGAGGCATGTGCCTCCTGCGGGGAAGAGGCAAGCTGCCCACTGCAGGCTCAGGGCTCTGCGCTCTGCTGCCTTTGCCCTAAGAGCTCAGCTGTGCGACACCATTGCCACCTGTTGGACAGGCAGGGGTTGCACTGACCACACAGCGTGTCCTCTGCCTGCCTGGTGATAGAAAGCACATTGGTGTTGAGTGGCTGAGCTCCCAGGCAAAGGCAGCAGGGCACAGAGCCACAAGCCCACAGCGGGCAACCTGCCTCTGCCTTGCAGAGGGTACATGCCACCCCTAGGGGTGCATTCCCCCCTGCACCTCTGATGGCCCACCCCAGCCCCGGGGCCCCATTCACCCCAGCCCCTTCTCCTGCCCCACTCCCTCCTTCACCGTGGGGCCCTTGATCCCCCCAACCCCTGCTCCTTTCCTCTCTCCCTACCCCTTTCCCTCCACAGACTTACCAGCTGGGAAAATCTGGAGATTTGAGGGTTCAGTTGGGAGCTCATGAGTCAGAGTTATTTTGATTTAGAAATCCTGAGTCTCTCAATGTTTTTGCAACAGTTGGCATTACTGAAGTTGAAATCTCTTGTGTCTGAGCTTCACCAGCTTCAAGATGAGGATCCCACTTAAGCTCCTTGGGTAAAAACATAGCACACATTTGAGGCAATTTTGGGCAAAGCCTGGTGGGCAAATAGCCCTTTTCATATGTAGCATGTCCCTGAAATGAATGGCAATTAACTTGATTTAGCCGTGATTGTACCGTGTTATCTTGGATACTTCACAGGCACATAAAATGGGACAGTGGGTTTGCACATCTACAGGATCCCTGGATAACAAGATTTGTCCCAGGAGAAATCCAACACCCAGTCCCTGGTCTGGACTCTGTTAGTTAAGAATGTGTTACAGATTTACATCTTTAAACCTTTGTTTGGTAATGAATAGTATGTGGTTTCTTCTGCAGATGTAAATACATACACTCTTCAAGCAACATTAATTTTCTTTATTTTTTGAAATGTTTATCATTCCCAGAGATGACCTTCAGAAAAGGAAAAGAAATACAAATTAGGCTTCTGCCTTAGCTTGCTTCTTTCCAAAGTATAAAGAAGGTCAGAAATATTTGTCAGGGTTTTATTTCCAGCTTTTTTATTAACCTTAGCAATATCAGAAATGAAAAATCAAGTGTTCCCCAGCATTGCTGGAAGCTCTCTTGACTGTCTCAAGAGCTTGATTCAACACTTCCAGGTGCCTGGGATAGTGACTCGTTAACAAAAATCTTCACTCCAAAAGATGCATTAGCTACTAATATTAAGTGGGGGTTAAAATCTTACCCATCTCCCAAGTCACTGTTTTGACTGCCATACTATCACAATTAGCCTAGTTCTCTGGTCTTCACAATACCAGGGGGCTCAATAATGACTTATTGATCTTTCTGCCTGAACATAAATGCTAGGGTTCAGCTGTCCTCATGACATAGCTTCTCTCAGGCCCGGAGTTAAACTTCCTTGTAGCCCCTTGCATTACAGTTCTGACAGGCAGCAAAAGAATGAGAAATCTTTAGCAGCTCACTTCCATTTTGAACCACACTGCTGAGAAACTGAAAAAGACAAGGAGGCCTAGGCAGATGTAGCAAAGGTCTAGAGTTAATAGTGGTCTTTTTTTTACCTTTTTTTTGTTTTGTTTTGTTTTGCAAATGTATTGAAAGAGTCACATAATTATGCTCCAATCATATGCATTCTGTGATTGCCTTGGGTTTGCTTTTATATTAATAGAAATGGAATAAATATCCAATGAGAGTTTATCATGGTACTGCCCTGGAAGAAAATGTGAATTCAAAGCTCTCTTAATAAATTCTATCTAGGACTTAAGTTGTGAGATGGAGGTCCATACAAAAATTTTCACAGGATGAGTCTTGTCTAAAATAAAAATCTTAACCATAAGCAGGAGAAGCACTAGAGATATTTTCATTCTGTGACCCAAATGAGAATCATTGTGAACAATGTGGAGTGCTGGAGCAATCTAGCTACAGATGCCATCTATGAACCCTGAGGCTGTCAGTTCAAGTCTTGGCTCTTCTAACACGCAGAAAGCAAACACAAGTCTAGGCACCAGATGGGGACATTGCTAATGGATCTGTTTTGATGTGTGGCCCTCAACTGGCAGAGATATCATATTTCCCACTTAGCAGCTATTTACCATGTCAGAGAGTTACATATATCTGAAAAATAACAAAACAAAATTAAAGTAAGAGAGATGTTTGCTAAAAATCATTTTATGCAGCTGTACAAACCAAGTTTTCTATGGTGTGTACCGCATCTTAGACAAATTCTTAATGGACCAAATGATGCATGCTAGTCATCTTCTATCCTTGCACAATGTCAAGTGAAAGAGGCATAATGTATGTATTACCGCACAAATGAACCTCTCTCACATCTCTTGAAAATCCTGGTAGCCATTACAGCTGAAGATTTCTGAATCATCTGACACCCATGAATATCATTCTGAGTGGAAAAAGGAAAACATTAAACTAAGGAAATCATCACGCAGGATTTGGAAGTGCAGGAAGGTCACTTAAAGCTATTTTTGCACTGTTCCCTGCCCCTGAGCTACACTGTGCAGTGCAGTCCTTAGTCATAGGATGGGTCAAGGATCTCCCTGACCCTCAGCTGAGGATTTAGGCTCTAGAATGTGAAGCTTGAGGCAAGGGCTACATGCGTGTCTTCTGCAGAGTCGCTCCCATGTTTCTGGTGTTATAAAATAATAAATGACACTGAGTAATGCTTGGGAAATGGAGCAATTTCAGAGATGACATATTCCTGTGTTCCTAGTTAAGGGAAAAGGGAGGAAGGGAGGAACCACACATTACTGAGTATCCACCTACAATTTAGAGAAACATGCAAAAAGCTTTTCAGTTATACAGTTATGTAAAATGCCATTTTAATACACTAAGATCTAGGAAGAAGACTGCTCATGGATATGCTTAATTATCTAAAATGAGAAAGGTCACACTGAGTCTGGGATCTTGAGTGCTAAGTTCCATATTTTTATGATAGAGCTCTATATTTCTAAAAATAGTAGTTCATGATGAGAGAGGCTGGCAGAGCCATCAGCACAGTACATCAACGCAAATGGCAATGCTGCAATAAATCAAAGGGAACAACTTTTCTGCCCTGGCTCTCTTGAATGTCACCATCTCAATCCCAACAAAAAGCAGAAGAAAGATTATTCTTAGTGATATTTTAACAGGAAGTGCCCTGAGGGTTTCATTCAGTGCAGTGAATCCAAGAATTACTCAGGGCCAGACTATGACGCTTTTACTCATGTTGAATAGGACATTAGACAGTGGGCACATCAATGTGCTGGTGCTATGGCACATTAAGTTTAGTACCTCTAATATGAGGTACTCCATAATTGTGCAATAGCTGGCGCTAATGCGCAGTAGCAACAGTGCAGTCTTTTCATGACGCCTAATGTGCAGAAGACCAATTCTACTGTGCATTATTAGCACATTAGCACAGTTTTCGCTGTGATGCGTAAATTCACAGTAGAATTAATCTACTGCACATTAAGCAGTATCTCATGTAGATTCACCCAATGAGTAGTACTACTGAAATCAATGGGAAAACTTGTGGAGTCAGTTACTACTCAGAGGGAGCATCTACACATGCATTAACAGGCTTTTCCTAATGTGCATTAAATTTAGTACCTCCAATGTGAGATACTAAATTAATGCACATTAGGCTGCCCTAATGCACAGTAATGCTAGTGGATGCTTTTTTCTTCATGCTTAATGTGCAGGAGCCTATTTTATGGCATATTAGCATAATTGCATGTTTTTTTATGCACCGCTTTAATATGCCATACAATAGGCTACTGTGCATTACAGTGCATGTGTAGATGCACCCAGAGTGAGACTTGTATATGATACATAAAGTGGGACAAATAAATATACCTTACAGAAAATGTTGTTTGTGTATGCTGGAGAAGAAACAATTGGGAATAAAGTGAACTGTGAAGTACTCTAATATTATCTCACTTGTTCTTGTTTCTGTGGATCTATTCTATGGTTTTCTTACCAAGAGCACAAACCACAGTATATATTTATATACACACAATTTGCACTTGTTTCATAAACTTCCAGAAGGAGATCTGCATGTAGAACAAGTACAGTGCATTTAATAAGCCACAGATCCAGAGACTAGACTCTATCCCAAATGGTCAAGATCAGGGCTGAGCTTATACCATATGTGTTAGGGGCAAATAAGGATAAATGAAGCTAGCACCCATGCCAAGAAGCAGGACAGAACTGATCAGTAGAAGCTCTCCAAGACCACTGGCTATAATAACCATGCAAGGCGTCAGCTTCCCTCCTTATTCCCACTTTAGTCATGGGACAGCAGGATCCTCACAGCCTCTGCTCTGGGATCATAAAGGGCACAGGTACCAGCAGGTTTCTACACATATGGGTTCTTTTGCTTGCCAAGTGGAAGAACATCAGTTCTGGTGCCAAAGTAATGACTTGCAGGGGAAGAAGTAGCAATTCTTCCAGAGAGAAATAATTTTGAATTCTATCATAGAAAAATTGAAGAGCATTCATTTATTTTTCCAATAATGTACTTCACTCTGAACATGAATTCATTAAGTACATCTGCAAAAATATAATACAAACAGCCATAAATCAGACCATTCCTTTCACTACCTCCTAATCCCTACTGAAAATAAATTCCCACCTGGTTAGTCACTTGAAGCAATGTTTTAATGGACAGAGGGTGCAGTACATGCTAAAGACTGTCGCTAGATCTAGACCCTGAAGGCTCCGAGTATGTGCAAAATTTAGATTGCCTGCATGGTCCACACTGCAGGATTTTGTTTACTCTCTTTATCACACATCCCTGGCTTCCCATTTTAAAAGCCTATAAATCTTGAAAAATATCTTTCAGATCAGGCATTTCATCAGGATTTTCTGTTGCAGTATTACACATCACTGAACTTTCACATTTTAATACATTCTCTTATGTTGGTGTTAACAGTTCTTCTTTTTCTTATTTATACATGGCCCTTTATGTTCCAGTAATTAAAGTTGTTAGCATCACAATATGTCTGCTTTTTATGTATTCCATGGCTTTTAAAACAATATCGCCACTACTGTTTTTCTTATCAGCTGCTCTTTTATGCCTTTATATGACAGCCTTTTTTTGTTTCCTAATGTACATTATTTCCACACTTATGTATTAAAAGCAAACATAATTATACTAAATGGTATCAGAAAATTAAAGCATCTGGGAAATATCCTAATGAAAGCTCAAAACTCTCTTTGTACAAGAAAATTAGCACTCTCAAAGGTCTAATAAGCATGGTTAAGGATGTCTGATGCCAACAACCTAAAAAGTAGTCAAAATCCCCCGTGCCATCAGCTAACTAAAATAATGTAATTCTAAGGGAAAAAATAGCAAAAGCTAAGAATATTCACAAAGCTATTAAAAGGATGGCAACTGAACAAGCAGTATGTTGGGAAAGA
>NW_005841878.1:3555564-3577886 GCF_000455745.1 Alligator sinensis
ATTTAAAAAAGTGATGACTGTAATCTTTGCAGGTAAAATTACTTCAGCTAAACACCTGATTCATCAGTGGGTTACCCTAGGTTTTTCCTGACCTAGCCTCCATTGAAATCAATGGTACTGCACTCTGTAAGACTGGCTAGTCCTGCAGTAAATCTACCAACACATGCTTTTCAATAGTCTAAAAAAAGAGCTCTGAAATGGTTAAAAATATACTTTTGAAAACACAACAAGCATGCTCTGGAGCTTCTTTTTAAGTATTATGGTTGAGGACCAAAGAATTCAAACACACTGAAATGCTATGGTCATCCTTAGAGGAAATCAGGCACCATTAGGAGGTTTGTAATGAGTTACCTTTGATTTACTACTTTGATCCAGCTTTTTGTACAAATACTTTGAGTTGTGATTTATTTCTTTGTTGTCTTGCGAGTGCTAATTGCCCTTGTGCTGTGTTAGATGATTGTTATGCTGGTTTTCATAAGCAGCAGGAGGGATAATTGAATAATTATAAAGGAGTAGTTCATTAAGACATGGGTGCAGGTATGAAAAAAAGGGAATTTTCCAGCTATTAAGAAGGCCTGGTTGTGTATGACTATACACACAAGCTAGTTAAATGTTCTTTTTTTCTTACCTGTAAAATATTGCTTTGGTGGACTGATTGATGGTAGTTTCAGAAATACAAAAACAAATGACATTGTTTCCAGTGCATCTGGATCTCTTCTCTACATGCCTAGTCCCAAACAACACATGCACTTCTAACATTGATATTATTCAGAGCTTTTCCATAAACTTCCTGTGACCATAACTATTTCAGTGAAACTCTCCATGCTTCAGTTCTTAATTTGTCAAACAAGGATAACAGAAGTGCAAGGATAATGTTTGCAAAGGAGTCTGGCACTGCAGTGATGAACACCTCAGAGTAGTCTGTCAAATAAACAAACACATATTCTGATCCATTTGGCAAGTACACTCTGGTAGGCTAAGTTGCTTATGCCCTTCATGCAACATGAATGATAAAGCTCTCATCCATTTTATTGCAGCTTAACTTCATGGCCAGACATCATGGCCTGCCCCTAGGGCTAGGGGCAGAAGTTACACATAAACTGGTTTAAGTGATCAGAACAGAAACTGTTTTAAAACTATAACAGACCAGAAGCTCAGTGCACATAAACCAGTTTCGAAATGGCTGAAACTGGTTTAAGATAAACCTGGTTGAATGTAATATGAGACTTAACTGATCTGGGTAAAACTAGTTTATGAAACTTCTGCCCCAGACCCTTTCCTGGTTCAAGTTAAATCTCAGTCCCGCAGCATGCTTTGCAGCCCCGGGCTGGACTGGGCTGTTTGTTTGTTCCCTAGCTGGAGCAGTGAGGACTGGGTGATAAGGGAATCAGAGGGGGAAGCCCGGCTGAGGATGTAGCCCAGTCTGTAGGCAGGGGAATTGCCCCCTCCCCCTGGCAAATCCTGTCTGGGGCCAGGGAGGGGGGTTAAACACCCCTTACCCCACTCAAACTTACTACTGGCTATGGCTGCTGACTCCATATCCTAGAGACACCTGGAAGTAACAAAAGGAAGTGACAAATAACCCTGCAGAGTTCTGCTGCTGTGATTTTAGACTGCAAATCCCAGAGATCTCGAGGACAGCAGGAAGAGGAAGGAAACACACAACCCAGGCTGGCTATGTGCTAGAGCCAAACTCTAGTACCACCTGGCTTCTGGCCTGAGTCACTGCATTTCCTGAATCTAAGGTATAAGTCTGTTCACTTTTGTTTCAATTTAATCTCTGCAGTTTAGACTAACCTGCAAAGACTGAATCAATTCAGCTTGGGCTTTTTGAGTGTCTGTAATTAGCCCTAAGGACCTGATCTGAATGGAATTTAGAATGTTGCTGAGCAACTGTGAAGGCAAAAAAGAAAAAATATGAGATTTTTGTTAGCAACCATCATACAAGTATGCAAAAGGTTTCCTGAATCTTTCTGCATGTCTGTGTTTGGACCAGGAAAACTGCTGGCCTCTGATAGGAAACACCAAGTAAGGTGGCTTGTATTACAAAGTTGCCATTTCCCATAACCACTGAGCAAAGACGATAGCTACTAGGAAAAGGAGAAAAAGTAGAAAAATATCATGGTAACATCCTGTAAGACCTGAAAGGAAAAACTGAAACAAGATTTCAGACACCAGTTCCAGCCTCTGTTTAGCAGAAGATATATTATTCTTATCATAGAAAAGGTTTTGTACTGTTTTGTACTTCTGTTGAATAGTCATTCTATCAACCCATATCTTAGTGAACATTATATATAGGGCTTAGTCCATCTTTCTGTGTGTCTGTCTGTCCATAATGCTCTTTAAGGGTGCTGGGAGACCAGCGCAGCGGGGAGGGCAAAGGGAGGTGCCAGTTGAGGAAAAGCGGGAAGCAAGCTCCCAGCTACTATGAGGCTACTGTGATAAGACAATTACCCGGATACTGTGAGCATTGGTGTTATTTGAAATTCATCTATCATTCTTGATGGGCAATTCACTAGTATAGAGATAACCTCACTGGGAAAAAGAAACCTAAGATTTCTTTGGACAGCATTTTTACTATTCTTAAGAGACTTTTCTTCCTGCATTATAATTAATAATAAGAAGAAAATTCTCACAACTAACAATTGGCAAGAGATATGAAAGAACATTCAGACTCGATGAGCATTTCAATAACTATCAGTGGTTTACTTGCTATATGGTTAAATACTTCTATTTTAGTGCTTCAGCCATGTAGTTTGAAGTCCAGGTAAGTCCTCTACAGGCTATTAGCTTGCAACTAAGAACAGCTGAACCTAATGCTATTTCTTTTTCCTGGCCTATTGAAATAGGTTGGTATCACTGAATTGTAACTTTTCCTGCTAGAACTTTCCAGACATTTCAGAGTAGGACTATATTCCAACAGATTTCTATCATCAACAAAACAGCCCAATAAAAAGACCCCTTTAGAATATTTGAATCCTGGAACCATCACGTAAGGGAGAAGAATATTTCTCAACGGTCATATCTACATGAGAAACTGACTGTGCAGAGACCTGATACTACGGCGTAGTAGCGTTGTGGGGCAAAAACTGTGACACTCCACTACAGCACAGTAGTATTAAGCTGCTGTGCAGCAGCATCCAAAAAAGTCACTTTTTGGCACTACTGCACAGTAACTTGGGTTTCAAAATGGGCTGTATTCAATTTGGATTCGGCCTGAATCGGGAACAGTGATTTGATTTGTTAATCTAAAACAACAGCAGCTGAAATAGCTCAGTTGGACGAGCATTAGACTGACGATCTAAATGTCCCTGGTTCAATCCCGGGTTTCGGCAGAATGTTTTTGAGAGGTTACAGGACCTGAACCTGTTCAGCCTTCACCAGAGAAGGCTGAGGGGGGACCTGGTGACTGTCTATAAACTCACTACGGGGGACCAGAAGGGTTTGGGGGAGATTTGGAGTTTCCCCTAGTGCCCCTTGAGATAACAAGGAATAACAGCCACAAGTTGTTGGAGAGTAGGTTCAGATTAGACATCCATAAGAACTACTTCACAGTTAGGGTGGAACCAACTTACAAGGGAAGTGGTGCTGGCTCCTACCCTGGGGGTCTTTAAGAAGCAGCTTGATGCCTACCTGACTGGGGTCATTTGAGTCCAGTTTTCTTCCTGCCCAGGCAGGGGGTCGGACCTGAAAATCTGCAAGGTCCCTTTCGACTCTACTTCTATGATTCTATGAAATCACTGTCCTAATTCGATTCGGCTGAATCCGAATCTGAAGATTCGATGCTGATTCAGAGAATCAGTGATTTGGCTTAGACACAACTTTAAAAGTTTTTCTACATAACCGATAGTTTCATAGTTGGTAGGGCCGGAAGGGACCTAAGCAGATCATCTAGTCTGTCCTCCTGCCATGGGCAGGAAAGGATGCTGGGGTCAAATGACCCCAGCTAGGTGGCTGTCTAGCCTCCTTTTGCAGACCCCCAGGGTAGGGGCGAGCACCACTTCCCTTGGAAGTTGGTTCTAGCTCCTAGCCACCCTGACAGTGAAGTAGTGCCTCCTATCTATCCTGAATCTACTCTCAGTCAACTTATGGCTGTTGTTCCTTGTTACCCCCAGTAGTGCTCGGGAGAACAGGGACTCTCCCATTGCCTGTTGGTCCCCCTTGGCAAGTTTATAGGTGGCCACCAGATACCCTCTCAGCCTTCTCTTGTGGAGACTGAACAGGTTCAGGTCCCATAGCCTCTCCTCGTGTAGGCACCTCCTTGGACCTGCTTGTGATGCATCTATGGATGCATGACAAAATGCAATTAGCCTTCCTGACCGCGTCCCCACATTGGCAACCCATGTTCATCTTGGAATCAATAGTGACTCCAAGATCCTTCTCTGCCTCTGTGCTGACAAGAAGGGAGTTCCCCAGCCTGTAGGTATCCTGCTGGTTCTTCCTCCCCAGGTGCAACACCTTGCACTTTTCTGTATTGAAACCCATCCTATTCTCATCCGCCCACCTCTGTAACCTGTCGAGGTCTAGTTGTAGCCTGTCCCTCTCTTCTAGCATGCTCACTTCTCCCTACATCCTAGTGTCATCTGTGAACTTGAACAAGGTGCTTTTCACCCCATCGTCCAAATCATCAATGAAGATATTGAACAGTGCGGGCCTGAGGACCAAGCCCTGGGGAACCCCACTGACCACATCTCCCCAGGTCAAAAATGATCCATCACCACTTTCTGGGTGCAGCCCTCCAGCCAATTTGCGACCCATCTGACTGTGCAGGCGTTGACACCTCAGACACCTAATTTTTTAATGAGGATGGGGTGAGAGACGGTGTCGAAGGCCTTCCTGAAGTCCAGGAAGACTACGTCCACCACGATACCTGCGTCCAAGGCTCTTGTGACCTGGTCATAGAAGGCCACCAGGTTGGTCTGACAGGACCTGCCTCTAATGAACCCCTGCTGGCCCCTCGCAGATGTGCTCCTGGATAATTTTCTCAAAGAGGACTGAGGTAAGACTAACAGGCCTATAGTTTCCTGGGTCCCCTTTCCTCCTTTCCTCCCTTTTTTGAAAATGAGGACCACATTGGCCCTTTTCCAGTCCTCTGGCACCTCACCAGAGAACCACAAGTGCTCATAAAGCTGTGCCAGCGGTCCTGCAATGATCTCGGCCAGTTCCCTAAGCACTCTGGGGTGGAGATCATCAGGACCTCCTGATTTGAACACATCTAGTCCCTCCAGAAGTTCCCTGACTAGGTCCTCACTGACCCTAGGCCTGGTTGCACCTCCCCTGTGTCCGTCCAGGGTCCCAGTGAGGGGGAATTCCCTGTCTCTGCCCAGAAAAATGGAAGCAAAGAATCTGTTAAAAAGATTAGATTTGTCAACTGGTGCGACCACCAAATTACCAAGCATGTCCTGCAGAGGCCCCACGTTATTTGGTACCTTCTTTTTACCCCCTATGTATTTAAAAAAGGACTTCTTATTATCTTTGATCTGGGTCGCTAGTCCCAGTTCCATCTCTGCCTGAGCCTTCCTAATACTCCCCCTACAATCTCGAGCCAAGGAGGTATAATCCTCCTTGGTGATTGCCGCTTCCTTCCATTGGGGGCTCCTTTTTGGCTTTGAGGCATTTTGTGGGTGCTTTTGGTGAACCATGGGGGCTTTTGAGCACTCTTGCCCCCTTTGATCCGCATGGGGATTGTCACAATTTGGGCTTGGAGGATTGTCTCCTTAAGGAACGACCACTCTCCTTGGACTCCCAACTCCCCTCCCCTCCGGGACCACAGTGCCCCTCCAACTAATCTCCTTAACTCATTGAAATTGGCCCTTCTGAAGTCCAGGGCTCCTGCCTTGCTGCAGGCCTTTGACACCCTGTGCTGGATGGTAAATTCCAGTAGGCGATGATCACAATCGTTCAGATGGTCAAGAACCCACAGGCCCTCACCAGGTCATCGCCTATGGCCAGGACCAGGTCCGACAAGGCATTTCCCCTGGTGGGACTGTGCACCTCCTGGGTTAGGTGGAGGTCCTGTAACTCGGCTAGGAACCTATGTGAGTGTTCAGACCTGGCTGACTGCTCTTCCCAGCAGATGTCCTGGTAATTTAGGTCACACATGATGACCACGTCCCTTGACTTTACTGCCTCTGCAAGCTGACCTGAGAATTCCCAGTCCAGCTCTTCTCCCTGTTTAGGTGGCCTTTAGTAGACCCACCGTTAGGTCCCTTTCCCCCCAACACCCTTGTATTCTGACCCAGAGCACCTCAGTCTTTCCTGCCTCAGACCCAGTGCTGTTTCCAGAGGATGTGTATTGCTCTTTGACGTAGAGCGCCACACCCCCACTTTTCCTCCCTGTTCTATCCCACCTATACAGCTTATAGCCCTTGATGTTTACCACCCAGTCATGTGTTGGATTCTACCAAGTTTCAGTGAGCCCCACTATGTCTGGGTTTGTGTTAACTAGCAGGAGGGTAAGCTCCTCCTGCTTGTTCCCCATATTGCAAGCATTAGTGTAGAGACATTTAAGGCCTCCTGAGGGTGTATGCACCTCCCCCCAACTCAAGGTACCAGGTATGGCTCGTGAATGCTGTGATGGTGGGGCAGATGGAGTGGCCCAAAGGAGTGTGGGGGCACCCCCCGTGTGCTCAACGGCAAACCTGGAAGTGGACTGGAAGTAGTTCCAGTCCACTTCTGGGTCCACCGCCAAGTGCATGGGGGAACCCCCCCCCATACCCTCCAGCTTGGTGATCAGCTAATGGAGACACTGGAGGTAGGGGAAGGGTCAGAGATAACCGGTGATCAGCCATGGGGGGACCCTGGGTGCCCCCCGAGACCCAGGAGGCACCAGTCGCTGAGCCAGGGGGCACAGGGGAGGGTCCCCCATATGCTCCCCGGCAGACCCAGAAGTGGACTGGAAGTGCTTCTGGTCTACTTCCAGGTCCGCTGCCAAACACACTGGGGACCCCCCACACTCATGTGGGATACTCCATCTGCCCCACCACCTCAGCATTCATGAGCCGCCTGGTACCTTGAGGTAGAAAAAACATTTAAGGCTGTGTCTATGTCCAAATCATCAAATTTTTCTGAATCTCTCTAAATTGATTTGGAGGGTTCCGATTTCATTTGGAGAGATTAAAGGGTCTCCTGATTCGATTTGGATTCGGAGTTTTGGCCTGTCACATGGCACCTGTCAAGGGTTGGGGCTACCAATGCAGCTCTTGACAGCTTGACAAAACTGGGTAAGCAGCCCTCCACCTGAAATAATTGCCCACCCCTGATGTAGACACACTTGTATCTTGTTTCTTGCTGCATCCTGCAAATAGAAGGAACAACTGAATGGCACAAAACCAGAAACAGGAGATGACTATGAGAGAGAATACAAGATACAAGCAGCTACAATGCTTGGAGAAACAGTGATAAAGATCAGAATTGTCAAATGGCTGACCTTACTTTTGTTATCTTTTTCTGCAAGAAGAGTGAGGAGAAACGTATGAAAAGAGAACCTGGGAAGAAGTTAGAAAATGAGTGTCAAGATGCACAATAAAACTCAAGATCCAGAGTGTAATCGATGCACACATTTTGTAGAAGAAACTTCTTAGGAATAACCACTCATGAAGACTCTGCTTCTGTTCTTCTGTCGCCATGATCATGGAGGAAATAAAACTAATGGACAGAGAGCCCGATCTGCTAATGGAGACACTGGAGGTAGGGGAAGGGTCAGAGATAACTGGTGATAGTTTTATGGTTGATAGATCATTTCTTGGTGCAGCAACTAGGTTTACCAACTGAGGCAACTCCTTTTGAGCAGTCAGTGATATAACAGTTTATATGCATTAGGAGGGGATTTTGTTTTTCAGCTCATGAGTAATACATTTAATTAATAGAATCCTAACAATCATTAAGTTGGAAGCAATGGCCTTTTGGTGTGGAAGTGATGGACTAAGATTGTTTTCTGGGAGTTCAGAGATGTCATGGGGAAGAGAATTTTATGAGGTGAAGGGGAAAGCTGTAGAAAGTTTAAAAGTAACCATGAAAATAAATGTTACCCTGTGACTAGATATGATGACGAGGTGTGACAGGTGCCCACTCTGGGCCGACCTTAATGTGGCCCGCGCACCTGTTCCTGCGGCAACCGCCTGCCTACTCGCCTGCCATGCCTTGTTATTAATTGATTAATTGGTATTAATTAGCAGGAGGCTGCCCTTGTACTACCCCGCTGCTAGGGAGTGCTATCTGCGGCTCCGTTTCCTCCCCTACACTGCAGTCCACACCTCGCCGATGGAATCACTGTTGTCTCAATTATATTCCTATTCGGCCCCTTCCTGTTCTCCCTGGGCCTTCCTTCTCCGTGCTCACACTTGGGCTTCCTAATAGTACTGCCCCCTCCCTGGGGCTCACTGTGTCCCCTCCCTGGGGCTTCTCAAATGCCCCGCTCTGGGACTGGCGTCTATGCACCCCGTATGCCGCGCCCTTACTGGCACTGGGGCCCCCACACCACTGTGGGTCCCTATGAGGCCTCCTCCAACCCCTAATAGCCTCACCCAAACCACTGGTGATAACAACAAAGCAAAACACAAGCCCCTAGGCTATAACATAACTATAAGCCGCCTGGCTATAACAACGTTGCTCGGACATCTTGGAGCTGCCACCCTTTACTCAGCTGAAGCTGTACCTGCAGTCAGGCTGCTTCTCGCCTCTTTGCTTTGGGAGCTTCTGGCTGCTGGCAGGGAACTGCCTCTGGGCTCAGCTCCTGGGCGGCTTAAAAAGGCCCAGGCCCTGCCCCTTTTGGTCAGCTGACCTTCCCTGGTTGCCCCGGCAACCCACAGCTGTGCTCCTTAGTCACTGCTAGGGCTCCTTCCCTAGCAGTTTTCCCCTCTTCAGGCACAGGGCACCTCGGTGCTCTGTGACACGAGGCTTCACTGAAGATGAAGCTAGGACAGTTAGTCCTGATGGACAGTGGTTTGAGAAGTGTCTCCAGAAATAATCTGAGATTGTGTAAGGATACACCTCTGCCATGTACCTCCTCCAGCCTTGTAACAGTGGTAGGTTTTGCTTTTATGCTCAGTGTCACGGTGGGGTCCTATAGGAGGGCCATGATCTCCTTAAGGCCCTCTCTCCATGCCAATTCGGCCCAAGGACACCCTCTATTCTCGCCTGCCACGTCTTTGATGTTCAGTAGGTTCGGGAGGCTGCCTTGTGTCTCCTTGGGCACGTAAACTCCTGGACCCCTCGTGGGTCTTATCCTGAACCCATGGGTGCCTTGGGGCACCCTAGCCTTATGGGCTACGCGTGGCTCCTACCAACCCCTAATACCATGCCCCAAGCCTCGCTGATGTCCTAGACGTTGGTCTGTCAACACGCCCGCTTCCCTGGGCCTCCTCTGTAATCTAGCCCACTCTGGGACTTGCTCCCGAGTCTCCGGTCCTCTAGGCCCACCGTACTGCTACCCTCTCTTATGCGGGCTCATCGCACTGCTATCCCCTTTTGCCAGGGACCACCGCAGTACCTTGCCCTTCTCCTGGGGTGCTGTGCTGCTAACCCCTTTTGTCGGGGTCCCCCGCAGCACCCTACCCCTGTCTGAGGTCTACTGCTGTGCTAGCCTATAACCGGGCTCGCTACGCCCGTCCTGGGCTTCTCAATCTGGCCCCTCTTGGCCCTCTCAAATATTGCCCCCTCGGGCCTCTCAAGCATTGCCCCTCTTGGGCCTCTCAATGGTCCCCCTTCTCTGGGACCTTCCGGGCCCCCGCTGGGCTCCTTAATAATACCGCCCCCCTGTTTGGGGCTCTCTATGCCCACCCTGGGCTTCCTAATAAAATCGCCCCTCTCTTGGGACTTGCTGTGCCCACACTGGGCTCTTTAAATGCCCCTCTCTGGGCTGGGGTCTACATACCCTGCAAGTTGCGCCCTTACTGGCGTCGGGGTCCTCACACTCCTGTGAGCCCCCCTAGGAGTACTGCGCCCTCACTGACACTAGGGCCCCACACCACTGTGGATCCCTTTATGAGGATAATGCACCCTCTTGGCGCTAGGGCCCCACCTCTCTGGGGTCCCTATGAGGCCTCCTCCAACCCCTTACAGCCTCACCCTAGCCACCGGTGTAATACACTAGAACACAAACATAAACTTGAGCCTCCTGGCTATAACCAAAACCCAAGGCACTAGGGCCTAACAACATAAGCCTCCTGGCTGTAATTTAACATCATTGCTCCAGCCTCTGGAGCTCTTGCGAGCTATACTTGCTGTTAGGCTTGTCCTCCCATCCTAACTGCAGGAGCTCCTGCCCCTCTGGCTGCTGGCAGGGAACTGCTAGCCTGGCCTTGACTCTAGGCTTTTTAGGGGGCAGGCCCTGCCCCCTACATGCAGCTGACTCTTATTAGTTGCCCTGGCAACCCACAGCTGTACTCTTTATTGCTGCTAGGGCTTTTTCCCAGCAGTTTTCCCCTCTCTAGGAGCGGGGCAGCGAGGTGTAACGCGACACTCAGTATATAAATTCAAGTTGAATAACTAAAGTTAGATTTGGATTCAGGGTACTCCTGAGCTTGCAGGTCTTCCCTTTCATGCTCAGAGAACTTTGCATTGATTGAGCTAGTACCTATATCCTTTTTTTATGTTCTGTTCAGTTCTGAGCACCAAATAGCATTATATAACAGTAATACTAAATAAGCAAACAAATATTAATATTGGAGACCTTGTTCTTAGCCAGGTCCTCTGGAGTCCAATGTAGCCAGAGGAAAGGGTTGCTTGCTTTAAAAAGGTTCTCCTCTACATCAAGAATTTAAGCAGAGTGCCCTAATTGAGATTAGGGCTGGCTAATTGAGATAGTCATTGGCTAAATATAGCCCAGGTCATACTTATCTAGAGCTGTGGCTCTCTTATTTTCAGTAAGCAGCCTACATAACTGCTAAAAAAAAAAAAATCTCAACACCCACCATGTCCCATTTGTATACAATATTTTAAGTCATTTTGAGATATACTCCTTTTTTTCACTAGGAGCCATGTAATCATGTAATTAAAACACACTTCATAATGCATAAACACAAAGAATGGCCAACATAAAAGCAATTTTCATGGTAGTATTTTCCAGTGTTGTAGGGATGGACTTCACAAATTTTATGTTCTTTTGATATAATTTTAATGTAACTTCCTAAGTTAAGAAAAAAGCTGAATGAACAGAACATCTATTATGTGAAATCATATTAAATAAATAAATGCAGCATCAGCAGGACTAGAATTTGAGTAACACTGCACAGATGTTTGCCACTTGAACTAAAGAAGTAATCAAGAGCTATAAGAGGGTGTCATCTACTGTGTGGGAGGAGTCACACTCTGCCAATGAGTTTCATGAATATTTGCTGACAAAAGAAAAAAATGTTGAGTTAAAAACCTTAAATTTTATTCTAGGCTCTGGTGGGGAGATTTCTCTAGTGATTATAGACTCAACTGCCTCTGTTCCCTTCTACTCCCATCTAACATGATCTACCATTACTCTCATCCACCAATCCCCTAACCTTGCAAGTCCTAGTCTCTAGTACCAGTGCCAGCATGTGCCTCAGCTCCAGCCCCAGCCACACCTTTACCCTCATTAACTACTCAGCAGGTAGGTCTACAGGAGACGTTTACTGTGCAGTTGACTAATTAACTGCACAGTAAATGTCACAGCATCTATGTGTGCGCCCCTATTAGGGTGCATAAAACTAAAAAACTCTGCAGCAGGGGAGTACTTGTATTTTACAACTGCTCCTGCTGCAGTTTTTTTGTGTGAAGCAGTGCATGTGTAGATGCTGCCCTAACTGGCTAGGACACAGGGTGCTTCAGAGCAGGGCTAACTGGCAGGCAGTCCCCATACTGAAGCATCCTTGTGCCTCAGCCAGCCCCTCCACAGCACATGGAGCCTGGTTGGAGCAGCCCAAGCTAGCAAGGGATCTGGGACCTGCTGGCTAGCCCCATGCTAAAGCATGCTCATGCCTCAGCTTGCCCTTCCACAGCACATAGAGCCTGGTCAGAGCACCCCTGGCCTGGCTGCTCCGACCAGGTTCCCTGTCCACCTGGGCTGCTCTGACTGGGCTCCACATGTTGTGCATAAATAAACTCTGGAGCAATATGCTCCAAAGTTTTTTCTTTCCAGGCACATGTTCAAATGGCATGCCTGGGAATTTATTCACGCATGTTAATTGCATGTGTAAATGAGCCCAGCAGTTTTCAGTTGCTTAAATAATGCTGGGAGTTTGGGTAGGAAGCAAGAGAAACTGGAAATTCTAACTGGTGAGAAAAACTGTGATATTATTGGTATTACTAAAAACCAGTGAGACAATGCAGATGACTAGAATGATAATGTCACTGGCTGTGAATTATTTATGAAGTATAGGGTAGATAACAAAGTTTATGAGGGGATGACACTGCAGATAAAAGACAGTTCTGTTTCAGAGTTAATTTAAAAGCACAGGATCTTGAATGCATATGGGTCAATGTGCTAACTAACAAAACCCAGCTGGGGCTACTGCAAAGGCAGGCAATTATTTTGGCTGGAGGGCCACTTCATGACTTCTGGTGAGCTGTTGCGAGCTGTAAATGTATCCCCGCCCCCTGGTTGCCATTTTGGGACCCAAAGTCCCATCTCTAACCCCTGACCTTTGTCATCTGAAGTCCCTCCCCTTGCCTCTGGAAGTATTCGTTTTGGGATAAGGGTTTGCCATCTTGGACCTGGAAAAACACAAATCATATACTAAACATCAAACATTTTAACATATTTTATTTAAAATATATATATTTGTCCTTATTTACATGTGTTTGCATCATGTATATAGAGGCAATCACAAAATAGCTCAAAATAAAGTCTTAGTTTTGTATATTGTGTGTGGGGTGTGTTTGTGTCTGTGTGTGTGGAGGGGTTTGTGGGGCTTGTGGGAGGGTGTGGGTGGGTGTGGTGTTTGTGGGGGGTGTGATTGTGTGTGGGGGAGGATATGTGGGTATGGTGGGGTGTGTATGGGGGACACATGCATGCCCCAGGATGACAACTCTCCCTCTACACAGGGCAGGGCAAATGGGCCTACTGAGTCCTAGGGCTCTGCCTTCCCCTAGTGACTGGGGATACCGCCCAGGCCTACCACACACCCCCACTCTTGCTATGGAAGCTAATGGGCTCCCATGGTAATGGTGGTGGCTGCTGCAGGGCCTAGGCTGGGGGGTTCAGTATACATGAGCTCCTGGGGCTGCTGTTTCCAAGCCCTAGGATTAGTGTGGCTTTATCATGCAGGGGAGAAGGGATGGTTGCAAAGGAGTTGGTCCAGGGGAGGCCACACGCATACAAGCAAGCCAGCAGGCCTGCCCCCTGAGCTGGTCAGCACCAGCTCCTCAACAGACCAGAGTCCACGTGCCCTGTGGCTCCTCCTCACTGCCAATACCAACAGCACACAGCCCCAGCCCAGCCCACGCCTGCTCCAGACTTGCCACGGGCAGAGCAGACTAGCTGGAAACTGTAACAGGCAAACTGAGTTATGCTCAGGCTCTTAGCATAACTTTAGGCCTTCACAGAACTAAGCAATTAAATTGTACAGAGTGCCTTATAAGGCACCATGAAAAATGAGTGCTTTGATTGGTACAGTGGGCTAACCAGGTACAGTAGTTTCCTTAGAAGGAAAGAAAACCAAAAATGGAATAGAATTGAAGTACCTTGTCTAAAAAAATGAGATAAGAAACTTGAAGTTTGGACAGTTTGAGATGAGAAAGTTATAAAAGTAGTGGGTAACCAAAGAGACAGTGTGTGTTTGTGTTGCCACCCTGGAGAGACAGGAGCAGCCTTGGAATTCTTGCTTTGAGTAACAAGGAATCCAGAAACTAACATCCCACACACCCAGCAGAGGATCTGAGGCTGGTACCACCAAAGGTTGCTGTTGTAACATCTAAGGAACCGTTTGCCAGGTCATATTACAAGGATAATTATCTTGTAATAAGCCTAGCGGTTACTAATAAAGTTCACTTGATACCAAATTGGACAAGGGGCCATGTCAATCCTTGGAGGTCTCTGGTTAAAGGAATCCTAGGGCAACAGAACCCATGTGCACAGCCCCAACCCCAGCCTGCCCCGTGCCTACTCCTCACCGCCTGCCCATGCTGAGCAGCAGCCAGGCAGAAGCTGCTGCTGGCATGGCGAAAAAGCAGCCCCTTCCCCTCACTGCGTCTGGACCATTCTTCCTGCAGCTGCCGAGAGCCTGTGCCTGGGCTGGGCAAATATGGGCAAAATATTTTGCCCATCCACTGCTACTGCCAGTGGAAAGTCTCTTGTGGATCACCGTATCACATCAGAAAGCAGAGGAGATATTTCTTCAGTCATTTTTTTATGTATGGTAGAATAAAACATAATGTTATGGAGGAATTCAATTTGGGAGACATATCCTGGGTATCTCATACAGCAAATTATCATTAGAGTTTCCAGAATTATAATTGATGTTTTTCTAACAGCAACTGTGAAGTAGCTCTACTTTGGATTTCCTTATGATGGAGAAGGCTGAACTGATCCCAGTCCCTAGACTAGAAATTGGTGATTGCCTGGTGTATGATTACTTTCTATATGGGCAAATGGAAAATAGTCTTACCCAGTAGTGTTATACATATGCACATGCAAACACACACCTGGTGCTTCAAAAGGCTGATTCTTCAAAGTAGGAGAAAATTATGAGTGAAAATGACTTGGGGGGAAAAATCAAATACTCAAACGTGAATGCAAACTGGGAGTTCTTTAGGAGCTAATTACACAGTTAAAAGCCCAAAGGTCCACAGTCAAGAAAAATAAAATCTTTGGTTAAAACCCCACTCCGGTTTACTGGCAAAGTAGAAAAAAAAGCTGTTAGAAATATAGGATAGGACAAACAGATATGTAAGGATAGCTACAGTTATCTATTCAAACCAATAAAATGCAGAACATTGATAAAAGAAGTAAAAGAAATCAGAGGAAAACGCATGGCTGGTGGAACCAGGAACAATAATAAAGACTTTTAGGAACAAAAGAAACTAGAGCAATGATATAGGCCAGGGCTATCCAGTTGGCACACTCTGGGCTCCCTCCCAGCTGCTGCTCCCCCTGTTGCTTTGGCTGCAGTAGCAGCCAGGGGCTCTGGGCTTTCCCTCTGGCTTCTGCTTTCTGCTCCTCTCTCAAGAGCAGCCTGTGGTCCTGTGGAAAGAGGAAACCCATGGCTCAATGCAGTGGGGGAGCCTGCAGCTCACAGTATTGTGGCCTGCAGATGTTCGGCTCCTGTGGGGGTGCAGACCATGGCCACCCAGAAGTTGGACAATCCTAGCTAAGGCATAGAATCAGAGGGAGATGACATGCATGTTAATAAAGATGCAGAAAAGACTGAGATGTTCAATGCATATTTGTGTTTTAGATGTAGAAAGAAGGAGGAAGTAGAATTTTATTGTATCAGGATAATGAAGTAATTTCATTATCCTTATCCAGTGAGGAGGATGATAGACATCTTCTATTGATAAATATTTTTAAATCCATGAGCCCTTATACTTGTATCCAGGATTCCTAAAACAGGTGTCTGACACCAATGTTAATTTTTATTAACACAGGGGTCCAGAAGACTGGAGAAGTGTTAAAGTGGGTAACTGTAACTACAGGGTGGGTGGCCCAACATCAATCCTGGGCAAAATAAATGAAAATTGCTATTGAATTCACTTGATAAAGAATTATAGGATAGGAACATAATTAATTTGAGTCAACATGGGTTTATGGACAATTGGTCTTATCAAACTAACAGAGCTCCAGTCTTTCCTTTGTCCTCAGTCCCAGTCTCTTTCCCGTGGTTTCTCATCGCAAGGTATTGGCCCAGACTATATTTATAGATACTTTCAGTCTCCCTATAATTCTTCACTAATCTCAGTCTTCCCCTTCCCTATAGCTCCCCTTCTCTTTTTCACTCTGTCTCCCAGTCCTAGGTCTCTCTGCCCAGACATTCTTTGCATCTCCTTTTGCTCATAAACCAGTCTTTTCTCCCCACTTCCCTTGTTCTAATATAATCCCTTTGCTACCTCGCCATCAGGTCTGGTTTTTCTCATACCTGAATTCAAATTGGACAGTTTCCTCCCCCACCTTGGCTAGAAGCCAGGCACTGAGAAACAAGCCTGAGAAATCAGAAGAGAGATTCCGAGTTCTGGTGGCTTCAGAAGTCATGAGTAATCTGTAGTAGTAATTCTGGGACCAAAACCCTGCCACTGAAGCCTGGATTATGATCCTATCAGTACAGATAGAATCATTAAGAAATTTAGCTGCCACACTTGTTACAGCACGTGCAAATAGGGGTTTTTCAAAATTAGCCACATTTGGATAATTTTACATGGGAACAGCGAAAGACACAGACCCGATGGCAAAGCCATCCCACTTTGAAATTTCAAGTCCCTACCTCAAAACATGGATACATGACATGTTAGTAAAGAAAGATTTTAACATGATTAAAACCATATATTTTCCCCTAATCTTGTTCTTAAAAATGGCTGAACTATTTATGCTGAAATTAAAAAGAAAAGAAAAACAGCTTGAAACATGCATCTAATGTCAACACAAATATTAAAGTTAGACAAATTTATAAGCAACTGCAAACATTCATCTTTGTAGATACTATTATAAAACCTTACTACAGATGGCATCATCAGGTTTATTCAGCTGGTTTGTTTTTTAACTCTAGATTCAAGTCTATTAGAAACACAGCATATTTTTCAACACATAGCAGAGAGCCAATGATCTTAAGACCATCGCAGCTATTAAAAATGTGAGCTGAACATTTTCCATTCAAGAATGTTTCTCTTTCTGCTAAGAGAAGAAAACATCTTTCGTTAGTCTCACTGCACTTTAAATCATAGCAATATTATTAGTGGAATAGAAAGTTTTAGAGAGCTTTTCAGAGGATGTTTCTTTCTCCTCGTGATATGAAGAGGTTTAAATAGAAGATGTAGCAGCTTGGATTTAGAAGACTGCTTAAACAATGCAGAATCATTGAGGAAAAAAAATCCCTAGCCCCAGGATGTTTTCATGTAGTTACAGGAGTTTGTTTCAACTAAAGTTCTGGTCTAGTGTTCCCTGAATCTTGTACCACTTTATTATAGAAAATAATGTGTGTAAAAGGACATGCTACACTTCTACACAATTAACACTGTTTCCAAACAAACTCAAAATGAAGAGCAGAATCCTTCATGTTAATATATGTAAAGACAAGTCCTTCATCTCAAAAAAGGCCTACACAATACCTTAAGAATAAAAACCTAGGAGCAGAAGTTCATAACTTTACCAGACACAAAAACCCATGGATTTAACAGAGATATTGGTTTTATGGCTATTGTAATTTACCTCACCCCTCTGCTAACTTTGCTCTACTCCACAGGTGATAGCTACCCATTTCTCATTCAAATAATCTAATTATTTAACATAATTAGAAAGGCAGCAGAGCAGAGTGGCACCATAACTCTCTGAATGAGTTAGTGCTTAAGGTCCCATGCTGCCCTGTCTGCTGCATGAATTCAGATTAACAAGGATAACATAACTAGGTTAAACTACACTAACACAATTGCTCTCACTTACATTTAGCTTGAGCTGTGCCTGCTTCTTTTCCCAGGCAGGATGAAGCGTGCTCAAGCCCAAGAATTGGTCATCCATCTCTGCTGGTTACACAATTTGGGTCAATAAAAGATATTACCTTGCAAATCTTGCTTCTCATATCCCTGAACCATTAGACCTACATCATCACTACCACTATTATGTAAAAAACAACATTTGACCACTAGATGGGACCATGAGACTGAATATTGGATGAAAGAGAAATTCTGAAGAAAGCAAACACATTCCAATTAACATGCATGTTCAACTTTGCTGAGAAGCATTTTAAACAATACATGAATGCATATACGTTTAACACACAGTATTTTTTTATCAAAACACAACAGCTTTGCATTCACATGTAATTGGTAAATATTGGTTGGAGGCCAGGTGGGATTTATGTAAAACAGGGACCTTGTAAAATAATAAGTTTGTTTAGGTTGGTAAGAAGGAAAATTAGAAGGGATTTAAATGAAATAAGATTGAACAGCATTCAATGACAAATGTCTTATAAAATAAGGAACCACTCAGTTAAACTAATGACAGGGAAAAGCTTCTATTCAATACAGCTTCTCGTAGTGCACTCATTACCGTGGTATCTGGATGTCTTCCTGTAGCACAGTAAGCCACATGACTAATATCTGTCATGTGTTTGTTCTATCATCTTCAGCCCAGGGTGGAGAAGAGTGTGCAGTTGAGTGTTTGTTTTGCTAAGGTGCTTGAGGGATTTTTCTTGTCTGTTTGCTTTGTTTTGCATTGTTCTCTTTGGTTTTCTGGATTCTGCTAAAATGCTATTAACATATTTTCATGAAATATTCAAAATGCATGGAAATAGGGTCTAGAACCCAGGGCTGGCTGGCTCCTTCTGTGGAGAGTGCCAGCTCCCAAGGATACAATCAAACTCTCTTTTTCTTGCTGTCCCTCCAGCCCCATAATTCTTTCTGCCCAATTGCTCCTTTAGCTGGACACATGAAGGGTGCACTCATTTCTGTGTAGCCCACAGTCTGGTAGTGAAGGCATTTTCCTAGGAAGTAGGTTAAAATCTCCTCTAGCTCTCCCAAGAAATGGGGTCTGCCAACAGGCTATGCAGCAAAAGGTAGGTGGGTTCTCTCCCCCATTGCTTTTTAAGCCTTAGATTCTTATGACCGGGGATCCTGGTTTTCTCTGATTTAAAAAAAAATCCCCAAGTTTCAGTTTTAAAAAAGTAACCCAAAATCCACTTTGTTCCATGATTAAAATGAAACACCACTAATATATAGATATTGATATATCTACATATATAGTGGTGCTTCATTTTAATCATGGAACAGTGTGGACTTTGGGTTACTTCTATAAATCCAAAAATTAGGGATTTTTTTTTAAATCGGAGAAAACCAGGATCTATGCTTATGAAAGCATGTTACAAAACTGAATTGTTAAGGGCTTTTCAGGGACTCGAGGAGGGTGAAATAGAATGCCTGTGTACCACTTAGATGACTAGTAAGTGGAGTAGGGGCTGCTGACCTCTCTTACAAAAGGGCTTAAGGGTTGTATGACCAGCAGTATAACCCTGGAAATTGTTCAAGAAAGAAATACAATACATTCTGATGTTTCAGAAACTAAAGGGTTCAGAGATAATGTATCCCCTCCCCAGCATGACACAACTCACTGTGTGCATGAGGCTACTGTTTTATTCCCTTCTTTCTTGTCAAGCAAGGCACGTGAGCAGCAGCCAAATGTCACAGCTAAGTGACCGTCAGGATGCTAAGATTCTCTCCAGGATGCCAACCCACTGCTGGCCATGACAGGAAGGACAGGTAAGGATTCCTCCCACATGATGCAGGGCTGTACTATCATCAGGAATCCTGGTTTTCTCTCATTTAAAAAAAATCCCCAATTTTCGTGTTAAAAAAGTAGCCCAAAATCCACATTTTTCTGTGATTAAAATGAATCATCAGTAATACACACACACACATACATATACATAAATATACATACATATTATATGATCTCGAGATCATGGAGTCCAGCCCCCTGCCCCAAGGGCAGGAAGTCAGCTGGGGTCAACAGATGCCAGCAAGATAAGCGTCCAAACACTTCTTAAAGGAGTCCAGAGCAGGTGCTTGCACCACCTCTGGAGGGAGCCTATTCCAGGCCTTGGGGGCTCGGACAGTGAAGAAGTTTTTCCTTATGGCCAACCTAAAATGGTCTTGGAGGAGTTTGTGACCATGGGTACTTGTCACCCATTGGAGCGCTCTGGTGAACAGATGATCCCCCCGATCCTGATGCACACCCTTGATGTACTTATGGGCTGCCACCAGGTCTCCCCTGAGCCTGCGCTTTTCCAGGTTGAAGAATCCCATGGCTCTCAGCCTCTTTTCATAAGGCCTATTCTCTTGCCCTCCCATCATGCACGTAGCTCTCCTCTGAACTCTCTCAAACTTCTCCACATCCTTCCTGAATTGTGGAGCCCAGAATTGAATGCAGTACTCCAGCTGCAGCCTCACCAAGGCCAAGTACAGCAGGGGGATGACATCCTGAGATTTACTTGAGAAGCATCTATGGATGCAAGCCAGCAGTTGGTTTGCTTTACCAGCTGTGACATCACATTGGTGGCTCATGTTCATCTTGTCTCCCCCAAGACATGACCCCCAAGTCTCTTTCAGCTGTGGTGCTAGCAAGCATAGCACTGCTGAGCCTATAAGTGTGCTGCGGGGGGGTTTTCCCAAGGTGGAGTACCTTACATTTCTCAGTATTGAAAGTCATCAGGTTTTTTATCCGCCCACTTTTTCAGCCTATCCAAGTCAGCCTGGATCACCAGCCTATCCTCCAGTGTGGATGCTCTACCCCAAAGTTTGGTGTCATCGGCAAACTTGGCCAGTTCACTTCTGACACCTGTATCCACATCCTTGATAAAGATGTTGAAGAGAACAGGTCCAAGGACGGAGTCTTGGAGGACACCACTGGTCACAGAGCACCATGCTGATTCGCTTCCGTCAACCACCACTCTGAATCCGGCCTTGGAGCCAATTCTCCAGCCATCTGACTGTGATGTAGCTGAGACCACAGTTGGCCAATTTTTCCAAGAGACGATCGGGGGACACCAGATCAAAGGCTTGAAGTCCAGATATAGGACATCAATCTCTTCCCCCTTGTCCAGGTGATATGTCACCTGGTTGTAGAAGGAGATGAGATTGGTCAGGCAAGATCTACCTGCAACAAACCCATGCTGGCTATCCCTCAGGATGTTGCCATCAGTCAGCTTGTCAAGAATGGACTCTTTGATGATTTTTTCCAGAATCTTACCAGGGACTGAGGTCAAGCTGATTGGCCTGTAATTCCCTGGATCTACTTTCTTCTTTTTCTTGAAGATGGGCACCACATTGGCCTTCTTCCAATATTCAGGTACTTCACCTAAGTGCCAAGAGTTTTTGAAAATCTTGGCCAGTGGTTGGGCTATGACTCCTGCCAGCTCCTTAAGTACTCTGGGGTGCAATCCGTCAGGACCCACTGAATTGAATGTGTCCAGCCTCTCAAGGTGTTCCTTTACAAGGTCTATACCTATGCTGGGTATAGTCCCTCACCCTGGCCATCCCATATCTTGCTAGGCAAAGCGGACCCTTGGGGTTGATGAAAAACCGACGCAAAGTACCCATTAAGCAGGTTAGCTTTTTCCTGGGAGTCGGTTGTCAGTTGTCCCATTTGGTTTAGCAAAGGTCCGGTGTTACCCTTGCTTTTCTTCCAACTCCCCACATATCTAAAAAAGGGCTTTTTATTGTCTTTGGAGTCTTGGAGGACACCACTGGTCACAGAGCACCATGCTGATTCGCTTCCGTCAACCACCACTCTGAATCCGGCCTTGGAGCCAATTCTCCAGCCATCTGACTGTGATGTAGCTGAGACCACAGTTGGCCAATTTTTCCAAGAGACGATCGGGGGACACCAGATCAAAGGCTTGAAGTCCAGATATAGGACATCAATCTCTTCCCCCTTGTCCAGGTGATATGTCACCTGGTTGTAGAAGGAGATGAGATTGGTCAGGCAAGATCTACCTGCAACAAACCCATGCTGGCTATCCCTCAGGATGTTGCCATCAGTCAGCTTGTCAAGAATGGACTCTTTGATGATTTTTTCCAGAATCTTACCAGGGACTGAGGTCAAGCTGATTGGCCTGTAATTCCCTGGATCTACTTTCTTCTTTTTCTTGAAGATGGGCACCACATTGGCCTTCTTCCAATATTCAGGTACTTCACCTAAGTGCCAAGAGTTTTTGAAAATCTTGGCCAGTGGTTGGGCTATGACTCCTGCCAGCTCCTTAAGTACTCTGGGGTGCAATCCGTCAGGACCCACTGAATTGAATGTGTCCAGCCTCTCAAGGTGTTCCTTTACAAGGTCTATACCTATGCTGGGTATAGTCCCTCACCCTGGCCATCCCATATCTTGCTAGGCAAAGCGGACCCTTGGGGTTGATGAAAAACCGACGCAAAGTACCCATTAAGCAGGTTAGCTTTTTCCTGGGAGTCGGTTGTCAGTTGTCCCATTTGGTTTAGCAAAGGTCCGGTGTTACCCTTGCTTTTCTTCCAACTCCCCACATATCTAAAAAAGGGCTTTTTATTGTCTTTGATATATGTAGCCAGGTGGAGTTTGGTTGCAGCCTTGGCTTTCCTGGTTCACTCCCCACAGGTACAGATCAGTGCAGAGTTATCTTGCTTTGTGGCAATTCCTGTCTTCCATCCTTTATCAACCTCTCTTTTTTGGCTTAGGGGGTCCA
>NW_005841878.1:3577897-3583051 GCF_000455745.1 Alligator sinensis
TGAACCAAGGGGGTTGCTGTGCCCTTTTGCTACATTTCCTCCGAGGTGGGATGGATATCCCTTGTGCCTCCAGGATCACTCCCTTAAGGAGCAACCACTCCTCTTGGACTCCTCTCCCTGCTGAGTCTTGGTCCCTTAGTGCCTCAACAACAAGCTTCCTGAGCTTATCGAAGTCAGATTTCCTAAAATTGAGGACTTCTGCATTGATGACTGACTTGCCAGCTTTGCAATGGATAGTAAAAGTGATCAGCTTGTGATCACTGTCTCCCAGCTTTCCTTCGACTTTTAGGTTGCTGAATAGGTCATCCCCTTTAGCCAGTACCAGGTCCAGCAGTGCTTTACCTCTTGTGGGTCCACAGACTTCTTGGGTCAGGTAGAGTTCATCCTTAAGATCATAGACTTAGTGAATTTAAGATCAATTTCTTTCTAGTTAAAATATTTAGAAGTTGGTCAACATGGTATCTGTGATTTTTTTTTTGGTTTGATATGCTTTACCTATATTGTTTTATTGTTCATTTACCATTTGTACTTCAATATTAATATTGCTATTCAAATGTATTTAAACTGAGTACTTGATTTTGGCAGGGCAGGGTTCCAGAACCATCCTTAGTTTACTTCTGAGGGGCAATGGGTTTGCATGTTTACCAAGCCAGTCTAAGCTTTTAATTGCATATAGGGAACCCTGAAGATAATAGTATTACACTCATAAGGATTTCACTGCAGAATCAGCACCCTGGAACAGAATGTGTAATTAGAATTAATTGGACTGTCCTTGAGAGAGAGGCTCATTCACTTAGTGACAGGGGCAGGAGGGACCAGGCAGAGGCCCATTTCAATTTGATGCATTAGGATAATGTCATACACTGAATCCCTTAAATATCTGTGTTACCATCTGATTAATTTCTTGGCATCATTCCTTAGAATATTATATCAAAAAGATAAGACATGAGCTGTGAGGTCCTCTACATGCCAGGTTAATTTTAAAAGTAAAACCCTGATGTCTGCTCAGATTTTTAATAACTTCCAAACAAATGTTCCAAAACAAAACAAAGTAAAAGCCTTCCCAGATTGAAGGCTGCTGATTCATTGTAAATTCTTCAAGAAAGTCAAATGTACTCTATATCTTAATTATCTCCCATAATATTGAGCAAACAATTATGTTAGAATAGCATTAACTATCAGCTTCTGACCCTATTTCACCGCTATGGCTGCTGGATCTAGATGTGCAGGCACGTGCAGCTGGTGGTGCTGCAAACCTCTTTGCAGCACTATAAGCTGCACACCTGGCACATTAAAGCATGTCCTGTGCTACAAATTTGGAAAACCCTAGTAGCACAAAAAAAAGGCCACAAAAAAAAAGCACTGCAGCGCATGCCACAGGAACATCAGTGCATCAGCAGACATGGAGGCTCAGTCCTCTCAGAAGATGCTCTGGCTGCTGGCCAGAGTGTCTCCTTTCCTCTAGTTCCACCCCATCTCCTTCAGCACGCCAGGAAGAATGGGGCCTTTTGCCCCACACAAATTTGTGCTGCTACTATTTTTGCCACTGCAAATCCCCTGCATGTGGGGATGTGTCCTATGCCCACATCCAGACAAGCACAGCTATGTGGTATGTGGCACTGCAGACCTGTCTGCAGCACCACACAGTGCATATGCAGGCACTCCCTGTGGTGTTACTTTGCAGCATGGGGTGCTACCTTACAGCACCAGGCTGGGTTTTTGACCCTGGGAGATCCCAGAGTCAAAAAAACATGTAGGAAAAAAGCAGGATAGCATACATGGCAGCAACATGCACTGCCCAACACTGGAGCCTGGCTGCCAGCCGGTGCATTGCGGCTGCAGCTTTCCTGGCCCCCAGGACCTCAGGTAAGGCACAGTTGCTGGCCCCGGCCTCCCCTACCCAACCCGAGGTAACCTGCCATGTACCAGTGTGTGCATGGCATGAGCGTTCCTTGAAGATGAGTAGCAGTGGCACATCCAGCAGCTACTTGTCCCCGAGGAACCAAATGTCCACGCTTGTCTGGACGCGGCATGTGTGTCAAGATGTGAACAGGAGAAAAACAGCTCTGTAAAAAGTCTAGGGTAACTGTTTACCCTAATTTTTTTACTTTTTAATCTAGCCAGAGTAACATTACTTATATTTTAATCTTTTTGCACATGCTTAAGTACTTTGCTGAATCAGGGTGTTATGGGATCAGTGAAACAGATCATTGCAATCAACTACACTCAAAAAGGCCTTGAGACTGGAAACAATGAATGTTACTATAAGAAGACAAGCGATCCCTGTGTGAGCCACATCTTTTTCCTTGAAAAATTAAATGCAAATGTTTTTTCAAGTATTTTTTCTTTGCTAGTTGTTATTGGCCCGTATGTAGCTCTGCTCCTTTCCCTCAGCATGAGTCCTTTAATGCTGATGACCTTCAGGGACATCAGCATTAAAAATTAATGCTGAATTATGTGAAAAATTAATACATACAATATACAACTCATGCAAGTAGCATTAATAACTTTTAAAGGTATGAAACCAGGGAAAAATGTATGTGAGAATAGAAAGTAAGAGTGTACTTGTGCATACATCAGATTATTTTGGTTTGTTATGAACCATTTCCCTACTGTACATGTTTGTTCACTGAAGGAGAAAAAATGCCCATTCGTCAAATTGCTACTGTCTTACATACTATACCAGGAAATAACTCATCCATTTAGTTGGACCTGTCAGCGTTTCCTGAGAGCACCAGGAAACGCCTTTTAAAATATTAGGAAACCTTTTCTTTTCAGAGCATGTACTGAATGTTGATAGGCTCATAAGGAGACAATAATTTATATTCACTTGCTTCAGACAATGCCGCCTCCTGACTAACTAGATTAATCAATAAAGGTTATTTCTTTATGTTTTCTTATATATGCTGGGGGGAGGGGGTTGAATATTAAACTTCTGATCATGAATTTCCACATATGGGAAAATTTTAAAATATTGTGTAAATCACAGTCTTGCTTAATAAGAAGATAATTATTGGTCTATGCAATGAGAATCTAATCCTGTGAGATGCCAAGCACCTCCTCTGAGGTACTGATCACACTAAAATGCTGTTGAATGCAAATTTCAACCAGTGTAATGACTGAGCTCTTTCTTATGGCTTTGATAGGAAGACAGCACTTTGCAGAAATCAAATGAAATAAACGGGGTTACTCAAAATACTACAGTGAAGCAAGTGCACAACAAGTGTTTGCAAGATTGGAGTTTATAATTACAGTGTTTAGCTAGGAGCAATAAAGAAGAATCCCAATAACAAAGAAATGTAGAGCCTGTATGATGTGATAAAGGTAACTGTGCAGATGTAATAGACTTTTGTAAGATGTTTGTCTTGGTACAACACAATATTCAGATTAAAAAGTTATTACTATACAATATCAATAAAAGACAGTGGATTAAGAACTATCTAACCTGAGAATCATCAAGTGGGGTGGTGAATTACTACTTATTTGGCTACCAAATCTTTTTGTGATGTGAGCAGTGTACTCAAATGTCTGGATTATTTGGTAACCTGGGCCCATTCAAATAATTTGTTTTAATACCTCCTAATACCGTTATACATCTAGGAACAATGAATACAGACCAACCCCAGAAAACGGGGGAATGGTACCTAGAAAGCAGGGACTCTGAAAAGAAGTGATGAATCTGAAAGTGATCTAAGAGTTAGATGGACAGTTTACTGAACATGAGTTCTGAGGGTTGTACTGAAAATGAACAACTTCACCTGTTCATACAGAAGCAGTGTAAGGAGGCCTGAGCAACTGGCACCAGCCGCCAGTACCCACTACAAGGGGATGCAAAAACAGCAGCTGCCACAGCTGGTTCAACACATGCTACTACTGCTGTCCAGAACAGAGACCCTGATAGGTATGCCTCTGACACAGTGTGGGGGTGGTGGGTGGGTCCCCACTGTGTGGGGGTAGGTGGGTGGGTCCCCTGCCTCCACCCCCCACAGCAGCAGCAGTCATCAGGACACTCATGGCCGCTCTTGGCAGAGCTCCCTGGCAGCTATATGTGGCAAAGGGTGCCAGCCTGCACCCACTGCCGTGCACCCTCAGACAGCACCAAGCTGCTCTTGCCTGCAGCTCCTGGTACTGCATGCAAGAGCTACATGCTCTTAGGCTGGACTGGCTCCATGGAGGCAGGGCCCCGCCTGGCCTAGGGGTGTGCAGCTCTGGTGTGCGATGCCGGGACCTGTGGGTGACAGCAAAAGCAGCCCAATCCTGCTCAAGGGCTCGCGCCAGTGGGTGCAGGCTGGTGCCCTGGGCAGCCGCTGGGGGTCTCTGCCAGGAGCAGCCATGAGTGCCCCATCAGCCACTGCTAGTGCTACTACTGCGGGGGTGAGGGGGGTCTGTGTACCATGCAGGGGGCAAGTGGGGGACCCACTCCTCCCACATAGTTCTCCCTACCCTCACACAGTTCCCCCCTCCCCCCCATTCCCTAATTACCAGGGACAGAGCCTGGGTTGATCCATGGCTGCAGCCTTGCCTCACTCGTATTTGCTCCAGCATGCTGGGGCAGCAGGGGCATGGGGCAGCCATAGAGACGCTATATCTAGGGCTTTTTTTCAGCATTTTTTTTTAATATACTGGGATTTCCCAGTATCAAAATTAGAGTCCATGCTGCAAACATGCAGTGCGAAGAACATGTTTTCATTCCCAGCTTGCCTCTTGTAGTGTTTCAAACTGCCTTGCTGCAACAGGCACATGCTCACTCATCTGGACGCAGCCAGTGAGACCAATCCGAGAACACTGCATATAGTTCTAGGTAAAAGGATGTTGAAAGAGTGGAGTATGTGCAGTAAAGTCCTTAAAATGATATAAAGGCTGGAGAAAACATCTTCCTATGAGAGAACTTAAAAAAGCTCAATATAGTTAGTTTATATAAAATAAAATAGCGTAGCTTGATAAAAATAATATTTTAAAATATAAAATAAATTATAATATTAGAAAATATAAGATTATAAATATTATATTATAAAAATATTTTATAGTTTATATAAAATAAAATCAAGGTAGCTTGATTACCATGTATGTAAGTGCCTTCATGGAGAGAAAATATTGGATATAAAAGAGCACTTTAATGTAGCAGAAAAATAGGCAACTGGTGCCCCCCCCCCC
>NW_005841878.1:3583082-3586756 GCF_000455745.1 Alligator sinensis
CCAGTCAGCGACTGGGGTGGAGAGGGGTGTCCCCATGGCCGATCTCACCGACTGGGGGGTGCCCCTGTGGCCAGCTGGGAAGCGGCCGTGACACTCCCAAAAGTCCCACACACACTCCCCAGCCAGCACTTGTGGCAGGCGGGGGGGGCACTGGTGCTCCCGCCTGCCCCCCTGCCTGTCAGGGGGTGCAGTGGCACTCTCAAGGGATGCACATGCACCCCCAACGCATCGCCACTGGCAGAAAAAGAAGCAATGATTCTGATATAACAGAAAGCAGTAGCTAGAGTTAGACCCAGATACATTCAAATAAGAAAGAAGGCAAAAAATAAAAATACAGTAAGGGTAAGGGTGATTAACTCTTGGAACAAACCTTCTAGAGCAGTGATCGATTCTCCATCTCTTACAGTCTTCAAATGAAGGTTGGTTGATATGCTTTAATCAAATGTAAGTTGTATGGCTCAGTACAGGGATCACTAGGTGAGATTTTATTGCAATATTATATATTAGGACAGACTAGATACACTGGAATTTCCTTATGGCCTTAAAAAGTTATGAATCTGTGAATTACATCCAGAGGCATAATGAGCTCATTTAGTTCCTGGGACAGGGGAGGGGGTATACCAAACACTGTAGATGGTGTTGGAGAGGGCCCGCCTAGTGCTGGTGACTCCATACCACCGACACAGCTGGCTTCACATCTGGCCACTCGCCACCCCTCCCCCCCACTGCTGCCTGCTTCTTTGCATTTGAGCCCTGCGCAGGCTGATTTGCCCTGGGCCCCATACCCTGCTAGGGTCATCTCTGCAAAGACTCCTGGGAGTGATTCTGGCACCCCTCATAGTCAGTACCTGGGGCTCATGTCCTGCTCACCTCCTATTTACACTACTGCCTACAGTCTCCTAGAAAGGTGGTTAAGACTGAGCAAATATTGATGTTAAGTAATGTTTCTTTGGCTTCCTTTAAAATCAGCTTTATTTTTAAGCAGCAACTGCAACTCATCTCAGACAATTGCCAGTAGGGTATACTTTATAATTTATTTTTCTAGGTTATTGTATTTAACACATGATTCTGTTTGTTTTTGCTGCCTGCGTATTTACTTCTGTGCAAGGCAAACCCATTTTACGAACTAAACAAATTGACAGCATCCCTTTAAAAGCCATTATGCTGGTCCAAAACCATTGCATATGAAGAAAAACATCTACTCAAAAAGTACATCTTTTATTGATTTGCTTACATTGAATTAATAAAATAAGAACATTAATAATAATGCACATTACCTTTTTGCTTTCTAATAATAAACAATACCTCCCAGCAGTTTAATAAGAAAATCCTGTAAATGCAACACTATATATCAAACTGACAAAAATCCACATACACATGTTTAAAGAAGTCTCTAAATGAATTAAGTATATACCTCATCTAGTCCATCTTTAAATACTTTAAGGAATACATATAAATATTACTGATTCTATCCAGACTAAATTTTCACATAAAGTACAAGAATTAACTTAATATAAAATTCCCGAAGAGTGGAGTATACAACACTATAAAAATGCAGAAGAAAAGTTCTGGTATTCACTCAGTTTCTAAGGAGTCTTAAATGGAAGGTTATGGTGGTCACTATTATCTTTAAAGTGCTACAAATAATGTACGACATTCTTGTAAGTATTGTGATCAAGAAGTAACGTGCAATGCTCTCCTGAAACTGAGCCTGAGCACAGCAGGTTAACTGAGGAAGTCTAGAAAGAAAACTGTTTACTTCTGCAAAAAATATTTCACTACATAGAAAAGAAAAAATGACTTGAGAAAACTTTGTTTTGAATTGTCACATAATGCAAATCTTCTTGCTGAGAGGGAAACAGAGCCTGAAACTAAAATGACTTTAAAAAAAAAAAAATTACAGTTTAAACGGTATGCCTTTTTTGCCTGGAAAAAAAGCATGAGATTTCCCTCTCGTTTCATTGTTCTCTGTCACAGTAGCACACACAAGGGCTTATTCTAGTCCATCTGAAGCAGGAAGAATTTTTTTTCATTGATCTGGACAAGAACAAAATCAGGCCTAATATAGGAACTGCTCCATAAAAATGGAAGTAGTTTGCATTACAATTTTACTTTTTTAATTTATTGTATCACTCTTTAATGCAGAAAACATACAGCTGCATGCTTCAAACAAAACTGGTGTCTAGAAAGTGATCTTTATTGGTGAGATTTAATCCATCCCTCTGAACTTCAGCCACTGCTACTATGGGGCGTGTCCCCACAAGTGGGAACGTGTTTCCCCAGGAACAAACAGTAGCGGCACAATATGTGCCACTGCTACTTGTCCCCAGGAAACACCTGTACATGGGTGCTCTGGCATGTAGCACATTGCCCCAGGTGGGGTAGGGGAGGCTGGGGCCAGTATCTGGGCTGATCCCAGCAGCCTTACCTTGGGGTCCCGGGGGCCTCCAGAGGCCACAGCTGCGACAATCCTGAAGCAGGAAGCATGGCCGTCAGCCAAGTTCCAGTTTGGGCAGTGCACGCTGCTGCCACATATACCACCCTGGTTTTTTTAGGTGTGGGTTTTTTGACAGCGCTCATGCATGCTTGTCTGGATGCCTCCATGGAGTTGGACTGTGGGTTTTTACCCACAACTCTCAGTCCATGTAGCAATGCACCTCCATAGCAATGCACCTGAGAGTTCTGGAGCAACTCTTCCAGAGATCCCAGGAGCATTCTCTCTGCTCATTTTGGGGTGGGCTGTATTCTTAGAGGCACAGACAGTATCATGGTACTAGAGCTGCCTTTGTCTCTGATCCATTTATAATAAGAAACCTTCTTATATTCTCTTTCTTACCCACACACTCATGCTACTGCCAAGGAAATCCTGGTACTTGAAACACAGGAAAACTGCTGTGCCTCATAAATAATTTTTTCACAGGGCAAAATTCCATGCTACAAAGTTAGATCCCAAAGTTACTTAGCATATTGCCCTTATTAGGTCTGTGCATGAAAGATCAGGTTTTCTATCCCTATAAATGCAATTATATGCTGCACACACATTCTTCTGGATGTTATACAGTGAAGACCTTTTTCATTTTTTAAAATATCCAATCAAACCAAAAGGAAGCTCCCTAACTTAACTGGGTGTGTGAGGCTTGCAAGTATTTAAATAAAATTGGTTGATGCTTTGGAGACAGCCTAGAAACTTCAATTAATTCCTTCCTAGGCATGAACAAAAAGAAAGATTGTTCCAGGTTACTAAAGGGTGAGTATGGAACACAAAGTATTCTAGGGCATGCAGCAGGAAGGAGAAAACCTTGGAAAAGGAAAAAAAATCCTTATCTTTGATCTAAGGTTCAATGGATTATGTCCAGCAACCATCTGTTACTTATAAAGGATGACCCATGTTATAAATTAATGTGATTTGTTTTGTGCACTAGCACTCTGGTATTCCCAGACATTTTCTTAGTTCAGCTGCCCTTTTTTCCATCTGTTGAATATTCCAGTGCCACTGTCTTTTATTCGATTGGAGTTTGTTCAGTTGACAATGCAAACGTTTTAGAATAGCATCACATCTTTTATTCTGTACCTAATAAAACAGGGAAAAATCATTTGAAAGCTGTTAGCAGGCAAATCAATACGAAACACAAAGAATGAGACTAGTGTAGTTGGCTGGGATCTGCTGTAGGGAA
>NW_005841878.1:3586800-3624893 GCF_000455745.1 Alligator sinensis
GAAAGCTGCACTACAGTGGCAAACATTGATTTGTACAAAAAAAGATTATAAACTATACAAAGAGCAGAGGGTTCAGACCGTTTTTCATTCCTAAAAACCTGGACTTGCCTGTTACCAAGGTTAGTGGTGGAATAATTTAGATGACTTTGTTATAGTCTTCAGCATTTACACCACACAAACAACCATTTAGCTTCTTCATAAAATGGCAATATTGAAATATAACAGCACTGTAACACTTCTGCCATTAGCCACATGTATTGAGAATAGCTGCTACTGTGGTTTATTTGAGGGTTACACAACAGAGGTATTTTATTTAAAGGTAAAAACCATATGCATGTGACTAGTACTGCATTATTAAACTTGTTTTAATGGCATATATTATCAATCTTGTTCGTATTTACTGAAACATTATGACTGCCATGCATTTAATGCATATTTGAAAATATACATTTACCCCCAAATGCCCAGGATTTAAGTTTCACTGCCCCACCTTTAACATGCACTGAAATCAAACGGACACTTCTACATGCTCTTCATCATCTTGTAAAGGGGATAGATTGATTGCACTCACCATGATTGGCCACTTCATTTTGATTCTTATCTATCACAACATTTCTAGTGAACTGTCAGAATCAGACTCAGCACTGACTACGTATGACTACATTTGATTAGCATTTAAAATGTATAATCAGCACTATCTTTGAGAAAATCTTTTGGTGAATGTGTATCTTTGTTTCTCTTGTTGGTGAAACTTGAGGAATGTGAACCTATACAAAGGTGTCCTCTACACAGAAATACTTTTAGTGAGTAGGGATAGATAGAACAGCGCCCTTCTGGTTTCTGCTTCCCACTGTACCTACAAATCACCTGGTTTCTGTTAGAGGGGAATAATGTCACTCCAGCACAAAAACACCACATGAGTGTTAGATGATCCAATTCTTACTGGAAAGGTGGGCTGCCAGCATAAAACAAAGAGAGGAAATTATCAATTTCCTCAAATATCAGCTCTCAAGGTTACAAGAATTCTAGCAACACTGACAATATTGCTGCTATGACTGGTTATTATATATATTTGGATAGGTAGGGTTAGCAACCTCTTTGCAAAACATTTTAAAACTTCAGGTACAGTACTAACATTCTTTCACTAGACTGTAATTATATTCTCTTCAAAAGACTTTACCTCAATCTCTTTTCTAAGCTTAGCATGCATTTTTTTCTGTTCTTCAAGGTGTTTTTTCTTTTCATTGATAGACTCTTTCACTACAGTAATTTTCTCTTTTAAGTGTGTAATTTCTTCCTGCAGATAAAAGTGGTTATAAAAAACTGTTTGTAAAACAAAATTACAGTGCAATTGTTTACCTTGTTATAGGTGTCATCTTTTAACAATCTCTGTATAAAGAGTGACTCTAGCTAAAGAAATAAATTCAGCACTTTAAAGGGTTGACTTCAATTCAGTTCCTGACTACCTGAACATATTTGGGTACTTAAAAACAGCAGACAGAAAAACATTACTCAGGAATATGGAAATAGCTGCAGCACTGAAGCACCTTGAATTTTCCTAACACACTACTACACATGCAGCTGTTTTTATATTTTAAGTATTTGAAAAATGTGTGCATGAGTAGATACAACCTGTAGTCATTATCTTGCCCTTCATAATCTCACCGAACTTGCTTTTTGTCAATAGTGACCTGGGAACATATTTCCTTATGGGTTAATTACCTCAAAAAGCTACGGAAGTTGGAGTGCATCTTCAACACAGTAGCTGTTCCATCATACTGCCTGTGTAATTGTCCCCTGATAACTCACTAAACCACCTCCAGTTGGCCAGGAAAGCATATCAGGCTAATTGTCTACTGTAGCAACATGCATTTTCAACACATACAGTGATGGCATGACTTACAGTTCACCTTGTGGCTCCATGGCCATTCACACTAAGTGTATGCTCAGTCAATCATAATGACCTACATTCACCACACCCAAATCCACAAGGCCTGATGGCCAAGTGAGAAGAATCACGCTAGCACTGTTGTATAGCTGTAAACCAGACATACTAAACATAGTCATCTCAACATGTGTGAGAAAAGAGAATTATTTTGCTTAAATAGTAAACAAAGGGAAGAAATCTATGTTTTTCATACAAACAATTATGTGACAACACAATAAATAAACTTGTTCACTCCTGACTTCCACTGCAAAATTAGTCTCGCAAATAAGTAAAAGTGCTGGATTATAAAAAGCCTGTAACTTCTGTGGACAGTGAAAAACTGGGTGCATCTACATGTGCAGTGGCGATGCATAGGGGGTGCACGTGCACCCCCTGAGAGTGCTGGTGCACCTGCTGATAGGCCACGCTCCCTGCTTAGGCGATGGGCCGGTGGGAGCGCTGGGGACTGAGAGCACCGCGGCCACTTCCAGGAGTGCTGCAGCAACTTCTGGGAGCGCTGCAGCCACTTTGGCCATGGGGGGGACCCCCAGATTGGCTGTGGGGGGACCCCCTCCGTTGCTGACTAAGGTGGCACCAGTCACCCATGTACACATGCACTTTAATTCACAGTAGCCTATTCTACTGAACATTAAGACTTCACAGCAAAAACAATGTTAATATGCTAACGCGCAGGAGAATTAATGTACCGTGCACTGTGTCACTAAAAAGGTGTTTGCTTTTGCTACTGTGCATTAGGGCAGCCTAATGTGTCTTTATGTAGTATCTCATATTAGAGGTACTAAACCTAATGCGCAGTAGGAAAAGCACATTAATGAACTTTTAGACATGCCCACCATGATCTAAAAGTACTGCATTTGTTACTTGGTGAATGCTAGGTCATAGACTATGGGCATCTATACACATGCTCTGCAGGAGATGGGGGGCACTTTAATTAGAGTGGCTCTCTGAGAGCTGCTCTAATTAAAGTGCCCACAGCATCACATGTAATCAGTATCCTGTGCTTCAAAATGGCGGTGAGGGCACTTTCACTAAAGCTCGTTTGCCATTTTAAAATGCTGGGACACAGAATACATGTGACGCAGAGGCTGCTGGAGTGCACTAATTAGCATGCTTCAGCAGACTCAATTAATCAAGTCTGCTCTGATGCGTGCTAATTAGCATACATCAGAACAGAGGTCTGCCATGTGGATAGGTGCCCATTGTGATTACAAACACAATCTTATACAAGAAAGCAAAGTTATTCAGTGCAGAAGTCAGTGTTGCAGATTTTCAATATTCTGACAACTGGCTTCAAAGTCTCAAGGCTAGAGGTAGGATTGCATATCAGATGACTGGTGATAGAAGTGCAGCTATTAATCCAAACATGATCAACAATGGGTTAGAGCAGTAGATCTAGATCTGCTCACTGCACATTTACAATTTAAACAATATGGCTTGTCTTTGCAGTTACATATCACTGACAAAGTTGGATAAAACAAATAGAAGTCAAAAAGCAGAGGGAGCAGTTATTTACCAGGCTACGTATAAACACAGACAGGAAAGATAAACTTAACATTGTTATCATCAGAATCTACATTGCTTCAAACAGTTCAATTCAGTTTTATCGTGATTGCATATCAAGCAAAGAGAAAATAGTGGATGGTGAATGGGATTCTGCAATAATTCCTATGATCTTGGAATCAAAGATAGGAAATGGAAAATGTACCCAGACACATCATCCTGAAAACCCATCAAACATCCAAATAGAGCTTCTGTTGGTAACAAGCAACAACCAATTGTAATGATCAGAGCCTAAAAAAGTTCTTTTCTCAATATCTCGTGAGATTTCATGTTGAGCGACTGATTTCAGCCAGCACCAATCCACTGACCAAAGTATGAGGACGAAGCAACTCCAACGGATATGAACAATTATTAGTGCCACCTTGGAATTCAGTTATGCAAGCAGCTGTTGAGGATATAGAAGCTTTGGGTAGTGGCATGGCCCTGGTGGTGACAACACTGTCACTGTGAACTAACTTTGGAAACAGATTTGAGTGGCTGATGATTCTGGCAAACTATTGATGATCTGTTGAGTATCTAGTAGTAGACTGGCAGCTAATGACAAGTAAACTAATTAGACATGAGATATACTCTCCTCTTACATGGAAAACTAATCATAATGGATTTATGTGTATGTTTTTCAGCTATATATACACAGAGCTCCATGTTCTAAATAAAACCTCATTCTCATCTATTGTAATTGTCTATGATATTATTCATACAAGAATGTCTCCTCCATAACTAAATGGCTTTAAGAAAAAGCCTATCTAGTGATACAGTTCATCCTCTGATAAGAAAAAGGAAATTTAAACAAGATAAAACATGCATTCCACACAGCTTTTACAATAGAACAGCCATACCAGATTTATGCTATTTGTATAACCACATACAATAGAAAGTAAGCAGAACACTGAACAGAGTTTATAGGCAGTAAAAAGACAGCATATGTTCCTTTGTATAGCATCAGATGCAAATATAGATGGATGCATTTTACATAAACCATACATTCTAAAATTTAGTGCAACTGATCTCTTGGCCACCCAAGTAATAAATACTTCTGGCATTACAGATACAGAAAAACATACAGGTTACAAAAAAAGTTTCCCAGATGAAAACAAACAGTATCATTTATATTTAGAAGAGACATTAAGAGTTTGAATTTCACAAATAGCTGCATAAATGTCATAAGCAACTATAACTCCCCCTACAATATCAACAGGAAACAACCTTTCCATGTTCTATGAGTTAAGTCTCTGATAGAGACATAATAGGATAGCTCCATGCCATGGCCAGCTTCAGAGAGAGCTCAGTCTCACCACCAACACAGCTGGGCTGCTGACCTGGGAGTTCCCTTGCAGGGTGCATCTACATGTGCTTTTTAAGGTGATGCAATAAACTCTAGCTTAATGCGCTGGAGTTGATTGCACCCAGCTACCACATCTACATATGCGTCTGGGACCACAGCACATTGAACTGGGTTGGGGCAGCCCCAACTGGCAGAGGGCCTGGAGGGTCAGCCTGCCAGCCCGGGGCTGCTCCTCCCGGCAGTGTGCTGCACAAGGGCTAGCTGACCCTTGTGAACCTCATGCCTCAGCCATCTGTTTCAACTTCTACACATGCACTGCTGCAGAGTAAAAAACTGTGCAGTAGGGTAGTACTTGTATTTACAAGTACTATTACCCTGCTGCAGAGTTAATTAGTTCACCCCAGCCTAATAGGGCCTGCGTGTATAGAAGCAAGATGTTTACTGTGGAGCTAATTAATCTACTCTACAGTAAATGTCTCGTGTAGTCTCTAAAGATGCCACCCTGCCCTCTCTTCTGCCTGACTTCAGACTAACACAAGTGACTAATTCTCACAGATTTCCTTAAAGCTGTCATTGTCCATTAACATTGCTGCAAGACATGGTTTATGTTAAATTAGACCTTTCAGTCTAAAAGCAACAGATTTGATTCTAATCTTACTTATACTTAACATTGCTGTTTGGGTGGTATGATTCCATTCTTTTCACTAGAGTTATTCCTGCTTGACTCCAGTGCAGGTTATGTGGACCCTGTGATTTTAAGATTATTTCTCATATGCAGTTACTAAATTTTCCCCTGGAAGTTTCCCCTCAAAAGCATTTAGGTTAAAGACATATACAAACATATACGGACAGAAGTGCTATAAATGCAGAGAACAAAGATAAAACGGGTATTTTTTTACTTCTCCTTTCTTTCTGTTCTTTCTTTTCTCATTAACACAAACTTCTCTTGGTAAAGAGCTCAACTACAACTCATTACCAACCAGGAGTGTTAAACCAGTAGTGTGCTGTTAGCTGAAATATCATTTACAAGGATCTACACTGGGGTTTGGCAAAGTGCTTATATAGGTTTATGTAAGACCCAGGAGGATCTCACAAATAGCACTAAAGGCAACTGGTAGGTTTTAGCTAGTAGCATGGTTTTGTTACAACCATGTTAATATTATTACACTAAGCAATAATGTAGGTACTAGCAACTGAACTAGACTATCAAGAATAATGTATGGCGCAATTTTTGCTATGGATGAACATCATTATTGCTTCAATTAATCTCATTTGGATGAAGAAGTATACCACAGAGATAAACATTGTGAGGAAGTTGACCAGTTTATTATTTAATAATGTAAAAAAAAGTACACAATTGGAAATTAATCCAAAAAGCCATATCATACCTGCACTTGTTTTATAAGATGTCCTTCAGGATTCTGGAGATCATGCATTAATTGCTCCTTCTTTGTCTTCAGCTCTTTAACTATGGACTGTTTTTTAGCAAGCTCAGTCATAACTGGCATTTTGCTTTCAATCTCCCAAAATAGTGCTTTATGGACCAATATTTTCTCACGATATGCACTGTTATTTGCAAGCATCACCTCAAATTCTTCTTCAGCTGTTTCTGTGTCAAGTTTAAGCTTTACATTTTCAGCATACAGGGATCTGACTTGGGCCTCCAGACTTTTACAGTTACATTCTGTCATTTCTATAGCATCATCTTTCTGATAAATTTGCCTTTCTGTTGCTTTTGTGTCTAATAAAATAGAGTCCCTTTGTCTTTCAAGGTCCTGAAGCTCAAACTGTAAAATATTGCAATAATCAACTGTCAATTGAAAGCGATGTTTGAGACAATCATAGGGAGCTATTTAAACAATATGGCCTACATTTATTTGGGTGGGGCTTGTATTTGTGGAACACAAAATAAACCATCTATAAGCCTTAAAAATAATCTTTTGAATGGAAGAGCATTATTGTTCCATTTTCTAAAATTATCACCTAAGAGACATAACACATGAGCAGTGTCCTAGGCTTCATTCATTTGACCTCAAAGGAGAGGCATAAAATGTACTGTCTTTTAAATCAGTTCAGTTTCCTCATATTCACCTGGTATGTAGTGAGATGCGTCAGGCTGATCCTTGTCAAGTTCCTTAATGATTTGCCTAACGAGGAAAACTGGTTTATTTTGTGTCAGACTAAACCTAACTACTTTCCTGCGTCTGACCTGGGAAAACAACCATAGTTCCCGTAGAGCTGCTAAAATTGAACTAAAGGTGTGTCAGCCTACCCTATAACAAGAATGTAGTTGAGTTAAGACTGGGGTAGCTAATTCCATTCTGTTCTGTCAGGGTCATATAGGGAATATCCACACCACAGCAGCAGAGTATTCAGTCTTGTCCCAGGCATGTTCCCTGCAAATCAGACCCAAAAATGAAACAGCAAGATACACAGAAACACCCCAGCCTCCACTCTTGGGCATGCCAGAAACCCAAATCTTGAATGCAGTGCCAGGGGTGCTCCCAAGACATCTCATTTCCAGGGTTGCTGTGTGTGGCACAGGAACCAATTGGTGGGACTAGCTTTGGTAATAATAAGCAGGGATCCTGGTTTTCTCTGATTTAAAAAAAAAATTCCCAATTTTCGGTTTAAAAAGTGTGACCCCAAATCCACATCTTTCCATACTTTAAATGAAACACCACTTTATATATACATACATACATAGCGAGAGAGAGTGGTCTTTCTTTTTAATCATGAAAAAAATGTAGGTTTGGGGATACTTTTTTTTTTTTTTTTTTTAACTGAAAATTGGGGATTTTTTTAAATGGGAAAAAACCAGGAACCCACGTAATAAGACTGATCTCTCTGCTGTCATGATCTCAACCAGGTCCATCTAACTGTTGGGTGCCTGGGGGCCATATGCCCCTGAGGCCCCACAGCACGTGGACTGCATGGCCTCCAGGCTACATGCCAGATAGCATGCCCCCTCTGCTACACCATGTGAGGCTTCTCCACCAAGGCCAGGGTGGAGAGAAGGAGGCAAGGGCAGCCGGCTGGAAAGTGATGGGGAGAGCAGTGCCCAGGCCAGTAGCTAGATGGTTGCGACTTAACCCCTCACAGGACACACGCATCCTGCAGGCTACCAGTTAGAGAGCCCTGAGACTTATCCTGTCCTCATGACTGTGACAGCTGAGTGTCTCACACCATATAATTCCTTAAGCAATGTGGCTACATCAGTTGCACATGGTTTGTTCCAGTTCTCAACCTTTCAACTAGGGAAGAATTGTGCATCCAGTGAAAGTTTTGCTGTTGTCTTAAATGCTTAGATTGTAAGAGAGGCTTCTTAGTATCAGTGGTGTCAGCTAGCCCTTATCCACTAGCCACCCTGGGCCGGCAAGCAAAAAAATCTGAATGGCAATGATCTGAATTTGAAGAAGTTATTGTTTTGCATATACGTAAGGGGACAAGGTTAAAAAGGCAAAAGCTATCTTGCTTTTTGTGTTTTATGAGTTTTGAGTACCAAATGATTTAACCATAACATTCTTCTAACTCTGATTTTTGTATGGATTTTCCAAAGATTTTTATAAAGAAAGAAAGGGAAGGTAGTGTAAGAAAGAAAATAAATTAGCCTAACTGTCCAGGATTTTGAAGCTCTAGAGCAGGGGTGGGCAATTCTTTTGACTGGAGGGACACTTAAAGAGATTTGATGAGCTGTTGCGGGTGGTGGGGGCATTTATCCTATCTAGCCCTGGGCCTGTCCACCCCAAACCCACCCCCAGGGGCCCCAGACAGAGCAGGCAGGGTCTCCATGGCAGGACTGCTGCGGCAGGACTCACTGGGCTGGGTGAATGGAATGGAATGGAATGGGATGGGGCCATGGGAAGCTGGGGAGCAGTGGCCCAGAGTGGGATTGGTAGGTGGGGCTGGGGCTGAGGCTGGGATTGCAGGGCAGTGACAGCAGGGGGCTGGGGCCTGGGGTTGGGGCAGAACTGTGATCTGCTCCTCACATGCCCCTGTGATGGGCACTGGTTCCACAAGCAGGGACATGAGGACAGTGGACTGTGACTCTGCCCAGGGCCCTGGCCCTGTACTGTCACCACCCTGCAATCCTGGCCCTGGCCCCAGCCATCCCATTCTGGATGCGTCTCCCCAGCTGCGCTGGCTAGAATCCCTTGGTGGCTTGGATCCAACCTGTAGGCCATATTTTGCCCACCCCTGCTCTAGAAGTGTTCAAAAACTGCAAATCTGTGCAAATTGTATGCTCTATTTGGAGCATCTATGTCAGACTGTACTGTTGTGTTACCTGGCAAGAAAGAGAGGTTCTAAAGGAGGAAGGAAGGTCAAAGTAGGATGCCTCTTGGGCATCTTAAAGGCTCCAGAAGGAAGGAAGATGCTGCTGTACTATTACAGTGCACTTCAGATTTTTAAGGTACCCAGGAACCCTCAGAATGATGAGGGAGTCCTTTGCCCAGTCCCAGTTCTCCTTATTGATTTAGGCAGTTGACTATGAAACCAGCATACTTGTGCATAAATGAATAAAAAGCATCCTTCCTCAGGTACATATCACATGAACTCAGCAAAAAAATCTACAGCACATACTTGATACATAACTTTCTGATGCATGAAACTCAGATAAATCAAATCAGGAAGAAGAGTCTGCACTGCTCCTCCTTCAGAGAAATTAACTTCATGCAGAATTTCAAACCTCGGCTGTTACAAATATAGGACAATTAAAATTTTCATAGGAATTATTCCTATAATATTTTTTCTTTGCAATTCTGACCATGTTAAAAATGGCTGATTTTTTTTTAATGTGAAACTTAAAAAAAATCAGTTTTAGGTAGAAGTCAAGGCTGAATATATCAGTCCAAAAGGTGAAAGTTTCAGAAGTGTCCATAAGCAGTTAGAACGGAAACAATTATACAAATTTAGCTATAGCTAGATGCATCTGGAGCTCTGCTGTGAAATATTAGCAAATAAAAGCTGCATTTAGTGGCAGTTAAGGTAGAAGCAAGAAACATGTTATGTACCCAAAAGTCATAAGTACAGGATGATTTTAAAAAAAACCTTGCAAAAAGAGTACAAAGAGAACTGAAACAATTTAGTGGAAAACTGCCAAAAAGAGTGATTTTAAAGTCTCATTCTTTCTTTATCCATACATTTTTACAAAGCATTTTAAAAATTCAGGATGTCTATATTTCTATTTTATGTTTTTGTTTTTGCCATTTCAACAGGATTTTCACAAAACAAGGAATTAAACCATCCGCTAAAAATGAACTCTAACCACAGTCTTAGCTCTTGAACAGCCATATGTATAATGATATAAACATGAAAAGTCCTGGCAATGCTTAAGTCTTAGAGAGCAATTGAAAATAGCAAAGCCTAGAAATGTCATCTCTCTTTACTCACAACACTGCTTTCTTGCTTAGTATTAAACACGAATAAGATCTATATAAGATCTAATTACCTGCAACTGGGCAAGGACTGTTTTGCTCTTTTCTATCTCTGATGCTTGTATATGTTGCTGCTCTGCTACTTCTTTTACCACTTCAGCCAATGATGGCAAATTTTGCTTAGCCATTTCTAGAGAAAAAGACAGCAGCATAAAAACATAAAATAAAAATGCTGTACGTATACTGTTTTCACATAGTTGAGTTCAATGCTATGTTAAATGACTCTTTAAAAGAACAATACTTTCTGACTTATTCTTCCCATGTGAGCTCAGATTAATCAGTTATTACTCCTGGGCCATATTTGTTCACCAAAGAAAATTTAGGAATGGCTAGAAACTCAAAGGAAATTATAATGATGACTGCAAAAATCTCCTCTTCGGAGTCTCTTTTATAAATTATAAATCATTCCTTTTGTTTCATACTATAAATATTCCCACTACTATTCTATGGAGCAGATCCCATTGCTATAAACAAGGCATAGTTCCATGTGGCAGAAGCATGTGTTGAGGCCTTTTCTCTTGGTTTTTGGCTGGATAACTTATAATTCTACTGTAACACTGCACCTACAATAGCGACATGTATCTGAGTTGAGGCAAGTTAATCATTAAACTCTGTTACCTCGTTGATGTACTTGACGTCTCTTAAATGAACAGCATAGAACAGGAAAAACTGGAAAGAATAAGACATAGGATTGAAACAATGGTAGCACACACAATGTGTTTGATAAATTGACTGACAGCAATCAAAAAAATGTTATCTAAAATTTATCACTGCTACATTTATATAATTTCAAATAAAAGTTTATTAAGTCTAGGAAATCAGCACAGTCAAGTAATACTGGTTAAATATTCAGGAAATGTGTGGAAAACAGTGCCATAGCAAGGAAGGGGGTGAGCGGGGGCAACCACCCCGGGCGCTGAAGCAAAGGGGTGCCAACAGATGCTGCCCAGCCAGGGCGGGGTGCAGGACGGAGCCGCGAGCGGTTCGTTTTGGGGAATGCAGGGATGGGGGGAGGCTTCCACCACTGCTTGAGGATCTGTATGTGGGGCGAGAGGGGGCTGCTGCTGTAGGCTTTGCCTCAGGCACCAAAATTTCTTGCCATGGTACTGCACATGAAGTATATCTCCAAGATCAAAATGTGGTAGCCAACATACAGTTGAGCTATGAGCTGGATTTATGTCGAACAGAGAATGTGATCATTTGCTTTTTTTCTCTACAGGTTTGGCTAGACGGAGACACATTGTAGAAGAACATATTTCAATTAGAAAAGCCACAGTGGCATACTTTGATTTGCAGCATTCATGTCCACAGTAAGAAAATAAAGAGATTTTTCATATACTCTCCAGTGCAGGTGATAAATAGTTATCAAATACACTGATAGTGTTGGAGTGATGTAGCCATGATGTCGCAGAGAAGCTGCAAGAGGCAAGGATTTTTGTGGGTGATATCTTTTTTATATTCAGCTCAATAAAAGTTATCACACACAAAAATCTTTGCCTGAGCCAAATACATTTCAATTGTATTTTAAATCAGGAAAATATTAACTGTAGCATTAAAATATTAACTGTAGTATTTAAATATTAATTTACGATTAAGAGTAAAGTAAGGAAAATAATTATGTTTCTTTTTTAGATGAACACGAACAGTGTGACTCTAAGAAGTCCTGAATTCTTGGACGGACGTTTGACCTCCAATTCTGATCAATACCACTAACATCTGCCATGTCTGGAAATGTGGTATTTGTGGCAACCCAAGCAACAGCATGTCTAGAAAGTCCTGATATGGGAGTTCAGTATTAAGGCCACTCATGATGTTCCCAATATTTGGTGTGCTCCTCAAACCCAAGCTTCTGGAGTCTGGTTATAATATATAAATTTAAAAAAAAGAGGAAGATTTCACAGCTGAAAAATATGACACCTAAGGGCTCAGAAATCAGAAGTCAAATACCCAACTATTTTCTAATTGGAAAAAGTCTCGTGATTTCAAACTCAAACTCCTGGTTCCTTGGGACTGGATTCAGGAGGCATTTTGGCCTGTAGGGCTCATACCACGGACCTAAAACACCTCCAAACCCTACAGCACTCGGCAAGAGCCAGTGGTCAGACAGGCGTGTAAGAAGAGAAAAGGCGTCGGGTTTCGTAGCAATAGAGGCCAGAGGACAACCAGCCATGATGGCCAGGCCACCCCAGGTGGAGGAGAGCAGGTACCAGGCCTAGTTTGGTGGCACCCAAAGGCAAACACAAACCAGCCTAGAAGCCCAGGGGAGAGATCGGGCACCTCGCACGCAGTGCAGCTGCCAAGCCCCGTGCACCAGGGGCCGCACCACCGCCCCCCCCGGGTCCCCTCACGCAGCACCAGTCTGCAAAGAGGAAGAGGCTGGGGAGAACGAAGTCTCCCCCGGCGGCGGGGCGCCGCGCCTGCTTCAGGGACCGTAGCCAAAGTGCCACCCAAAGACAAAAGCGTGCAGCAGAGGAAGGGCGCACGCGCCGTTTGCAAAGAAAGCCGGAGCTGCGGGCTCGTCTCGCCCCGTCCGGGCCCCGCTCACGGGGCTTCGTTTTATTTTCAGTTTCAGCTGCCCCCGCGGGCAGGCCCAGTTCACATTTGCAGGCTTCTGCACGGCCGGAGCTCAAGACCAAGCCACCCCCCTGGCCTGGGAATAACAGCTCCGAGGAGCGGAGTAGGGGAAATGCAACTTTCTCAGGGCGCTGCAGGAAAGCTCAGCCTCCTCCTTCCCCTCCTCCCCCCTCTCTCTGCGCAGGGCTGAAGCACTTCCTGGTGTTTCCAGAGCCGCCTTTTAAGGGGGTCGCAGCTCCGCTGGGGGTGGCGGGTCCCTTCCAGCTCTGGAGATGAGCCGCCTGCACCGCCGCCTGGGTAACCCGGCTGCACTGCCTTCGTCTCGGGCTCCGGGGCAGAGAGGGCTCCTGCCCCTCTGTTTTAGGACCCCCCTCCCCGGCATGTCTTGCCTTATCGCAAGCATGTCTGAAGCTACGTGTACCTGAGCGAGCCTCAGAGCAGCACACGCATAATAGCTGGGTGCTGATTTAAGCGAGCCCATGGGTGCTCCCAGGTTCATCGTGACCCAAGGCTTTAATCTTGTGCAAACGCCTCTCAGGATTGCCTGTGGACAGGGAGAGCTGCCGCCCAGGGGCCTCGGGAGGAGGCAGGCTCTCCCCGTCCACAACTCACCTGGGAGGGGAATTTCCACCTTGCAGACATCATCTGCTTGAATTGGCAATTAGGATGAGGCTATATAATGAGGCAACTAATAGTTATTTCTTTTATAGGATCCCCTTCTGGAGCCCTGGCCACTTCTGTAAGTAGATGTCTGCAGTTCTTAACTCCCCGTTAATGTTTATTTCTGCAATTTCAGATCTGCTTCCTATTTTAAGTGGTAAATACTAACTTTTCTGTTTCATAACTTAAGACTGACAATGAATTTTTTTGGGTTTGCCCTAGTTGGCATGTAGTGCTTTATTCATAAGAGTTTCCTCTTCCGTGTTCGTTTAGAATTCTAAATGCTTTGTATCTTTTTTCTGCTATTTGTGTATGTCCTTCCTTATTTATCTAGCATAACATGTTAAATAATCCTTGTCCTTTTTATTTCTTAAAAAACCCCATCCTTTAAAAAACAAAACAAAAACTGTGAGTACTGCCTTCATTTTAAAAAGAAAATGAGGCTGAGTGATAAGATCCAAAGAAAATCAATGTGGGGAAAAGGGAATAACTCATTCTTTTAATAATTTAGTTTTAAAACACTTTCAGATTTTAGGGAACCTTTCTTCTGAAAAATGTTTCTGTTCCAGTTTGTTTTTTGTTTTTTTTATGTAGTTTTCTTCTTTAAAACTTTCTTCCACTTTACTTTTTTGCCTTCTGTCCCAAAGCTAGTAGAGGTATGTGTGCACATATGTATGTGAATAAAAAATATTTAAATGGGTTTTAAAATTGTATACTTAAATTATTATGGATTTCTTCTTAAAAACAAGCACAGCTACATTAAATCTGATTCACATATTCTGTATGGAAAGACCTAAGACTTTTAATCTCTTAAAACATTTAAATAAAAAGCATACAGGATCCATGAACCTCTAATCAGAAGCTTTGCTTTACAGTCTGCACATTTTTTCTGTCTTACTTAAAGTAGGGACAGAAGTTGCACACAAAGTAGTTTTAAGTGAGCGGAAACTGGTTTAAACCTGTAACGGAACAGAATTTCTGTGCACATAAACCAGTTTCAGAATGGCTAAAACCGGTTTAAGATCACCCTGGCTGAATGTAGTATCAGACTTTTAACTGACTGAGCTCAAGCTGGTTTAGGGGATGTCTGTCCCACCCCCTTCCTGGTTTAAGTTAAACCAGTCCCCAGCATGCTCTGCAGCCCTGGGCAGGGCTGTGCTCTCTACTTCAGCAGAGCAGGGCTGGCCCTGCCCCTCTGTTCCCTAGCTGGAGCAGGGGTGGGCAGGGATGTGGCCAAATGCCAGGCCCCATAAGGCAAAGGGGGCAGGAAAGAGGTTTATTCCCCCCTCCCTCCCTTGTCCCACCAGCACGGCTCTGCCAGCATTTCTCTGCTCGCTGCTCCAGTGGTGGGGGCATAGCCAACCCCAGCAGTAGCCTCAAGTGAACTGGCCAGGGAGGGGATTTACTTTCCCCCTCCCTGTCCTACCAGCATGGACCCGGCTCCCCCTTTGCTGCCACAGTGGCGGGGGCATGGGCAGGCACCAGCTGGCATAGGCTCCCTGAAGCAGAGGGGGTAGGGAGGGATTAGTCATCCTCCACCCTCTGCCCCAGGAGACTGCAGTAGGGTCTGCCAACCCCAGCCATTGCCGATTTTTTTGCTCCTTGGTTGGGGTGAGCAGTAGGATAAATTCCCTTCCTGCCCCCTTTGCCAAGCACTGCAGGGAGGGTGAAATAACCCTGCTCCGTGCCCCAGTGCCTGACTGGGGCCTGTCAGCTGGCCTCTGGCTTGACCCCCACCCTTGCTGCTGGAGTGGTGAGGGGGCAGGGACCGTGATGGGGGCAGCACCCCCTCTCATGGTGTCCTAGAGCGCAAGCCATTTCCTGGCAGGGGGCCATGCTGCAGGCAGGGGTGGGGTGGTCAGAGCTGCTGCAGACTGCGTGGGGCGAGTAGTGGAGGCCTGGGGGACTGTGGTGACCCCTCTGAGCCCCAGTGCTGCTGCTCACCCTGTGCAGTCTGCAGCAGCTCTGCTCACCCCCACAGCACAGCCCCCCTTCTGGGAAGAGGCTTGCACTCTGGGACACCATGAGAGGGGGTGCTGCCCCTGTTACAGTCCATGTCCCCCTGCCACTTCCGGGGCACGGTCAGAGGCCAGATGATATGGCCCCTCTAGGCAGTGGAGCATGGAAGTGGGGGGTAGTATTTCCCCTTCCCTTCAGTGTCTGGCAACAGGAATGGGGAGGGGGCTTATTTTGCCGCTCACCTGGCACAGGGAGAGAGTGGTGGTAGCAGCCATGGCTGGCAAACCCTGGCTGTGGTTCCCTGAGGGCAGAGAGGGCAATAAACCCCCTCCCTGCCCCCTCAGCCTCATGGGGCCACACCGGCTGGTGCCAGACCTCACCCCCACCCCTGTGGCTGTGGCAGCAAGGGGGGAGCACCAGGTGGACCCTGGCTCCATTCCATGTTGGTGAAACAGAGCAGGGAATTAAGACTGCCCCCCAACCCTAGCACCACTTCCCTGCAGCTGATGGTGCACTCTAGAGCCCCCTCAGCTCCTGGCCTGAGTGACTGGAGGCATGTACTCGCATTTTCTCAGTCTAGTGGGAATGTCTAGTCCCTTAATTGGTTCAATCTAGGCAGGTTAGGTCACCTGATTGAATCAATTCAGGTTCCAGCTTTTTGAATGTCTGTCCCTAGCCCTAGAGGGATAGTCATCCTATTTGCCATATTTCTAAACCATGATTCCCCAGTGTACGTCCTGCATCAGGAACTAGGACTGTGCCCTAGCTACAAGAAACTGGCAAAGTCAGTTCAGACATTGGGACCTGGCCTCTGGCTGCAAAGAATACCATCATGTTTTGCCTGAGGATACATTTCAAATTACCATCCTAATGCAACAGCTTGACACACACAAGCCCCCCATATCTGGTAAACAAAGATGATTTCTATCAAACTGAAATGTAAAATGGATAAGAGTATGAAAATGTACTGTGTTTATTTTGACAGTTGCGTAGCTTAACGTTTTGGTAGTTAGCAAAAAGATGTACCAAATCTTGTGTGAAGGTTATTTTAGTGGTAAATCTAAGTGCCTTAATTATATCAACCAGAGATGAATGTACTTTTTTCTTTAGAAAAAAACAAAACAAACGGAAAGTAGATAAAAATTGCTGACATAAATAAGAATTTTTCACTAAGTGATTTTAAATTGGCAATTTAATACATCACTTTGATTTATGGCAGCCCATCCTGCTCTGCCCCCCCACCATTTTTTTTCCCCCTCTGTCTCTTCCTTTATCCCTCCCTTTTTTTTTTTTTCACAAACGATCTGTACAATAGATTCTGCACAGCCTTTGAAAGGTATGTGCTGAGAATGAAACCTAAATTAATTCTTTTATACCCATCTTTACCTTAATTGTTCTAACAAATTAATTTTAATTTTTTCTGATGAGGCAGTTGTTGACAGTGGCATTTTCTGCAGAAAACCAGGATTTTGAAGCAAAGATATATTTGAAACTAGTAAGCATGGCACACTTGCGTAAGCTAACACGTGGGTTTGCTTGGCATATACCATATTTTCAGTAGTAGCCTTTTTAATAGCTCGGATACAGGTCATAAAACTTAATAACATTCTACTTTGCAAATACATTTTGTTTACAGTCAACACCATTTTGTCCATGGAGAGATATGATGCAAAACTGGAAAGATGCAGTAGTGAATCAGCCAGTTATTCCTGTGTGCATCTCCTAGCCATTTCCTCAGTGGATTTCTTTCCATGTATGCACATTGTAACTGTGCGAGTAATCATCTCTCCCACAACACACATTCTTTTTCTCTTGTTAGGCTGATCTTCTGATAAATGCCTGCCAACTCCATGGGCAGTAAAGAGGTGAGGCAGCCTAACCTCTTGAGCTCTCTAGTTAAAGCCTTTGGGCCTGTGACTGGTCTACATCACACTGTTTACTTAACAAGCAAATTTTCCTACTCGGCATTTTCCATTATATGTAAATAGTACTCTGAGGGAGACAGAATCATTAATTCCTTGACAGAAATAGCCATCTGCAATCAGATTTTGATGGACAGTTCTTTATATATTTTAAGTGGGTCAGTAGATTCATCTGCACTGAGGCAGATTAAGTCCTTTGTGTGTTGCATGCAAAAAGAGGGTAGAAAAAAAACAGTCATGATTACTTTTTATTTTCAGTAAACAGCCACCACAGCTTTTTATGAGAGTGCTGTGTGTTTCTTTGTAACCCCATGCTGAGTAAACGGAACGTGAAAATATGTAATCAGCTGGACTCGTCTTGGTTTTGGAGTCTCTTAGGTGCCACTGTCCACTGCAGGAGACAGTTGCCAGTGGGCATGTCTATATGTGTGCATTTACTGCACAGTAACTGAAATTACTGTGCAGTATGAGTACATGTCTACACGTGCATCCTGTACTATGCAGTAAATATGGCAGCTTGAACGTAAGTTTTGATACCTGCATCATGCAGGTATTAAATTTACTTCCAGTTAGTTACTGCACAGCAATCCACGTGTAGATGCCTTGCCATGCAGTAACAGTGTGTGTAGACTGACGTGGGACTAACTTCAGTCCCAAGTCAATCAATACATAACGTTAATGTGCTTTAATGACTGCACATTTAGATGCTGGCCTATTCCCACTACTGCACCGTAAATTTAAGCCAGTGTAAATGCACATGTAAACATGCCCAGTTACACTGTACTGCCTTGTGCAGGTAAGCCTCAGGTTCATTGTAGAAGCTGTGCTTCTGCTTGTATGTGGTAGCTGATCATTTTAGTGCCAGAACAGAGAGAAGGAGGCCTTCTCTATAGCAGGAAGAAGGATAACAGGAGAAGAGCACATGTAGATTTGGAGAATCTAGGATTATATGATGGAGATGCTATTATAGAAGGGGCCTGGCCTCAATGACCCCGAAGGCCCCATCCAGTTCTAGGTTTTCCATGAATGTGTCTGTATGATTTATGAATTAAAGAGAGAGAGCTGGTATTATGAGACACTTATATGCTGGAACACTGCTATGCAGATATGAAATCCTCCATTTACAAGGGCTGTGTTGCATCCCTTAGACTAAGGAGGGAGTTAACCATTAAATCTGAATGGTCACTGATTCAGGAGAAAATGCCTTGAGCTTTACCTGAGAGCTAGGAGAACCCAACTGTTCCAAACCTGTCTGCAAAGGGCTGGCAGATGGAGTAGTGGAAAACTACCAAAGATATGAAGGGGTGGGGGTGGGGATGGGGATGGGCAAGGAAACAGAAGTGACAATAAGGAAGGCGAAGATGGCATTAGTTTAAAATAATTGGGTAAGGGGTTTCCCACTGATACCAGGGGCACATCCACATGAGCAGGAGCATGTGTTTCCCTGAGGACAGGTAACAGCAGCATACCTTGTGCTGCTGCTAGTTGTCCCTGGAGAACGCTCGTGCTGTGTGCGCTTTGGCATGCAGCAGGCTATCCCAGGTGCGGTAGAGGAGACTGGGGCCACCAACTGCTGACCTGGCAGCCTTACATGGAGTCCTGGGGGCTTCCAGGAGCTGTAGCTGCAGCTGGCATGTGGCTCCAGTCAACCAGGCTCTGGTTTTGGGCAGCACGTGCTGCCCCACTTTTTTTTTTTTTGCATGGGTGTTTATTTGACCCCAGGATTCTGTTCAATATGGGGAGCTTGACAACCAGATCTGTGATATTTAAAATGCATTTATGAATACTATTTTTTTTTTTTAATTTTACTATCTCTAGTATGGAAAATAGCAACATAGCAGGGAGACTTAAGCAAAGGCAGAATAATTACCAATTTGTCTAGTTTCCTTTTGCTCCTAACACTGGATGCAATTGAAAGTATATGTTAGATTAGATTATTTTTTGCTCTGTCACTTTCTGTAACTGCATTAAAAAAAACAAAAACAAAAAACCCCAACCCTTGTAATGTATTATAACTTTGTTTGTTTAGACTCATGTTGTTTTTGTTTTCCGTAGGTTTTTTTCATTCAATAACTGGTACCTTTAGGCATCTTTAAATCATTTGGAATATGGCAGAAGCACTGTTGATTGATCTACTTGGCCTAGAAATGAATTCACAGGATAGCAGCTTTCAAAAATTACTGCATAACATGCTAGAAGCTGTTGAAAAACACTATTCAGTCAGTGCCCCATCTGTTTACATAATGTGCTGCCAAACTCAGCAAAGTGGAAGGAATGGTGTGCAAGATTGGTTACTTAAAGCAATGAGTAGCTCTCAAATTCTGAAGAGAAGTTTTGAGATTATCTGCACGGCAAATACAACCGCTGCTTTGTACACAATTAAACAAAAACTTGATGAAAAGGACCTAAGCATCATTAAAATAATTTTACCAGCACAAAGGAAAGCCTTAATGAGAGTATTTATAGACCACCTATTCACATCTGTCTATCATTTTGAATTTGAAGAATTATGGGTAGACTGTGAACCCAACCACCTTCAAGAAGCTGAAACACAGAATGAAGTGCAAATGCTCCCTGCGCAAGACACAGAACTCATCGTGAATGAGATTCAGACGTACCTAGAAAGGCTGCCAAGCCTGAAAGGGGAGCTCACCATTCTCAAATCTGCCTTGATCCCAGGTAAAGTGGGAAATGGAGTTTGTCTGTTTTTGGCTCTTGAACCCTACAAAGCTTATTGCTCTGTATAATCTCTCTTATTTATATGATTTGCAAATTGAGGCCTGAAGGAGTTTTCCACTCCCAAACTGACATTATATGCTGCTGTAATAATGTACAGAGACTATAAAAGGCAGTCAGGGGAGAGAGAAGTCCTGAGTATAGACACATCTTAGGACAGCAAAGTCTGCCTCTGCTCAGGCACTCTTGTAAGACCAGGAGTACCACTGGCTAGATTTAATTTAGGTGTCCTCTGGTGGCGTTCCAAATTATGCTGGAACAGCCCAGAATCGGGTCACTTTGCCAGGGATCCTGGCTTTCTCTGGTTTATAGGAAAAAAAAACCCTCCAACTTCCAGATTTAAAAAAGTAACTAAAAAATCCACACTTTTTCATGATCAAAATGAAACACTACTATATCTATCTAATCTAGCCTAGTGTTTTATTTGAATCATAAAAAAAATATGGATTTTTGGGTTACTTTTTTAAAGCTGGAAAATGGAGGGTTGTTTTTTTTTTTTTATCAGAGAAAACCCGGGATACCTGCTTATAGCTAATTTTGTCCTTCTTTCTTCATGAGTAAGTTCTGTGCGGTGACTTCAGGAGGAGAAGCATAGACGGTAACCCTATGTGTTTTTATTTTAGTGCTGTTAGCATTTCTTGCCTACTCTAGCTCAAGAGATAGGGTTGGTAGTGCCCATTTTTAAGAAAAGCCATTCCAGAGTGAGCCACAGGGTACAATGCCATGCGCACACAGGTACATTTAATCTAATTGTTCCCTTGCTAAAGCTTGAAGGCTTTAGCCAGTCAAAGGTGCATCTCTACTGTTGAAGGTGCTGGGTAGGAAGGAGCCTAAAGACTCCTAGCACGTTCCATTGGATGCTGACATTGATCCCTTGGATATTGTACTGTTGTAGTGGGAAGGTGAAAACATCCTTGTTCAGATTGAAATGACCTGCTTATTCATATTCTGACTACTTGAAATTACACTCCCCAAATAAAATAATTGAATTATTGAAAAAAAAATCTATTTGGCACGCTTGCTCAGATATTAAGACAACAATTATGGGCTGCTTCAACTGTTCTCAAAACATCCTTAGACATTCAGAAGATCTTTTCTACCATAAAAGTACTAGTTCAACATTTTGCTACCTCGCTTTCCTTTTATGGGCATGTCCAGACAAGCCTGCATGTGCCTCTTGCTGCGTCTCAAAACAATTTGAGATGTGGCAAGAGGCACACTGGGACTAAAAAACAGTTCCCTGCACTGCATATTTAGTGTGGGCTCAAAATTTGATACCTGGATATCTAGGTATCTAAAAAAACAAAATAAAAAAAAAAAACCCTGCAGAAAAAAAAGCAGCAGCTTCCAAATTGCTTTAAACTTGTAAATATCAATAAAACATTGTTCAACTGATCCCTCTCTTTATAGTGGTATGTCATTTTAATAGTGAAAGAACATTATTTTGAGTGTATTAATGAGAGAATTTGGGTTTCTTATTGGAGAATTTGCAGTTTTTACACGAGAAACACCTGATGTCTGCTGGTGAGACAAGTGGCGATACCTGGGCAGAGGAGCATATCCAGAGCCAGCATTTGGGACCCAGCTGGAGGGCAGACAAGGTGGCTGACCTCTTGGCCATTTGGGGCCAAAAGGATACACTTGGACAGTTCAAAGCAGGCTACCACAAGGAGCACATCTGGGTCATAGCTGACCAGATGGCAGAGCGGGGGCACCCCATCCAGGTCTAGGAGGAGTGCAGCCATGGAGCCGCAGGTCCAAGGGGATGGATGTTGTCACAGGTGGCATCAGGTCAGAGCTAGGCAGCAGCCCCCACTACCAGACTACTGCAATGAGTAGAGGGAGCAGGGGCCACTCCAGCTTAGGGCTGCTTCAGCAGTCCAGCTGGCACAAGGGGTACTGTCCCCAGATACCAACTGGCTGGGCCTCAGAACCTACTGAGGGCAAGTAGCCCTGAGCTGCTTGCCAGGGCATGCTTTTATCCTGCTGGTTTTTATACAGGCTCTAGCTCCCCCTGGCGGCAGATCCAGGAGGAGCTGGGCAGGGTTATTTTCCCCAAGTGGCACAACGTGCTCCACACCAAAGTGTATGTCTGGGGACATGCACTGAGGCAAAAATCCCTGGCTGAAATTTGTGCTGCTCTTATATTTCCGCTGCTGCAAGTGCATGTGCCTGGATGTGTCCTATGAGTTCATTTCCAAGGCAGAGGGAAGGATTTTTCTGCGTGAGTTGTGTGGAACTTTACATCAGAGCCAGGGGTCAGGGGATTAAGACCTCTTGTATCAGAGAAGAGACAGGACTTGCTTAAATGCAAAGAACGCACAGGCAAGAGAACTGTAGAGACTGTGTGGGGCTCACATGCGTGCAGTCACCACCTACATCCGGGCCTGGTGACACAATCGCAGAATGGATTTTCAGCACACTATTGGGTGTGGGTTTAGCCTGCACATGCCCATATAGCAGAGGCCTCCAGGAGGTTCAGCTCCTTAGCTTCAGATTTCAAAGAAATAGCAGACTTGTCTGGAGTTGTTTAGTGGAGGGAGGAGCCACTTGTTCAAAAATCCCTTGCCTCCATACCTTCTCAACCAGGTGCCATGGCACCCCAGATCCTTTTAAGGGCCCTGTGTGATGTTAGCACTGTAGATGTTTGCTCACCTTTGATTCACAAGATTAAATCCAGAGATGTTGAAGACTAATCCATAGGAATTTTGACATGCTGCAGTCTTTTCTGAGTTCTCTGCAACAGATGAATTGCTCTGTTTTTTCCATAGTTAAAAAAAGGAGTGGAAGCAAAGAGCTGGCACTTTCTGAGAGTGTTTTACCATATAGCTGGGTGGTATTTCACCTGCTGTAGCTTTCTTCCCAGAAGCCCTTTTAGAGAAGGAGGGGAACTATAAAACATAAAGCAGACTTGGTTTATAGTGATGTCCTTGGATTTTCCCTGCATGTTTGAAAGGGGTTGTGTTGGACTGAGTAAAGATCCTGCTGCCTTGCATCCCTCAGCCTGGAGCTCTATGGAGTTCCAAGGTTAATGTTCTGTAAAGAGCAACAATTGGAAGTCCAGGACCCATCTCCTCTCCCCTTCCCAAATGGAGTGCCAGGAAATGGGAAGAGCTCTGCTGTCTAGAGCAAACTGATTTTGGAGAGGACTAGGCTTGGCAACAGGAGAATAAAGCAGATCTCTACAACCATCTAAGCTGGGAAATAAGATCTAAGTAGTTGGGGGTAAGCTTATGGAGGGGATGCAGAAAAGGGAGTTCTGTCTGTTCAGTTAAAAGATACAATATGTGGATTTATGCTTGCTGTTCTCAGGCTGCAAAGCAGAATGGAGGTTGTTCTTTTCCCCCTGTTTCTGGGCTGTACTAGCTGATGCATGGCAAGCGGGAAGGGATATTTTTCCCCCTCCTGTTGCTACAGGGGTTGGGCTTTTTTTTTTTTTTTTTTGCGGGGGGGCTGTGTTTCGGAAAAGCATTGGATGATGGCTACAACCAAGGCTGGAGATTTTTGCCTGGGATGTGCTGGAACTCCAACCTGGAGCCCCAGTTAGAGGGTCTTGCCTCTCTGCTCAGGGTCAGACCAGTTGCCACACTTGACATCAGGAAGGAATTGTACCCTGCAGTCAGATTGCTGGGGCTCATGGCTAGGAGAGGAAGAATTCCTCTAGTGGGATTGTGGCCTTGTCGCCTCCTTCCTTGGATCCCTCAAGTGCATTTTAACAAGCTTTTGCAAAGGCAGGATACTGACAGCTCTTATCCCTCTGCTTTACCTGTGGCAGGTTAAGGTGTTTTTGGTATTTTTGGACAATATGGGTGGTTACACACATACAGGGAGCCTGCTCTGCACTGAAAATCCAACACGTCAGAGCAGGCATGATTAATAGGCTGCTGGAGCATGTAAATTGACACACTCTGGCAGCCTCGTGCATTGTGTGCATCAGTGGTGTAGTGCGCCTCTATACTGAGAAAATGGTGGTGGTGTACTTCGAACCAAAACATGTGTAACAGGCAGTTTAAGGGGCACTTACCTTCCAAGTGTCCCACGTTGGGCTCTGCATGAGCACTTGAGTGAGATTGTCCCAACAGGGATACCATATCTGTAGTACTATGATCCCCAGCAAGGGGATGCAAGAGTCAAAAAGCATTTGGGGAACCCAGGGGTATTCCAGCCCAGGGATCAGCTTGGCGGCTCCCCCTAAAACCGGATTCTCCCCCCGCTCCTCAGATGGAGAGAGAGAGAGACGTGCACTGTGCGAGAAGGCAGCATGGTCCCACCCCGTGGTTGCCTGCTGGACCCCTTGTGCGTGGGCCAGAGGCCAGCGGAGAGCCTGAAGGGTCGAGCGCAAGAGAGCAGACCCCTAGGATGAGCAAGTGAAGTTCATGAGTGAGCTGAACAAATTCCTTAGGGTGGGGACACGGCCCCTAGAGAGCAGGAAGGCGATTCCCCACTGGGTTTGGAAACTTGGGGGTTGGGAAAAGTTTGATTAAACCCCGGGTGTGAGTGGCTGGGGAAAGGACTGTGATGGGACTGAGCAGCTTGGCAGAAACAGACACCAGCAAGGGAAAGTCCCCAGGATACCAATGTGGGTTGAGACCCAGGGAGGTACGACTGGAGGGTAAGCCTCCATGTGCCTTATTGCCTTAAGGGAAAGTTGAGTCCAGAGGTGCTGCCTGGTCTGCCGGCAGCAGCCTGCTCTCCCTCTGTGTGTTTAACTGTTTAAATAGCTCTGCGGGCTCGGAGAGGCCATGCCCAGGCAGAGAAGAGTGCATGGAGGAGAATTTGTGTTTTGCAGGAGTTTGAATGGAAACAGTTTCTGCCAACTGTGAGACACCTGGGCCTGCATGGATATCCTGAGGCAGCAGGAGCCCACAAATGTGTGACTGCCCTTCCCTCTATTCGTTGAGCATAAGTCAGGGTGATTGGCTATTGGTTGTGAATAGTTAATTAGGGATGTAATATAATGAGTATCTAACATGGTGCCTAAGTTATCAGCTATGTATTCATTCATTTGACCATCCTTTTTGCGTGAATAGTTATCAACTGTTGTTCTTGTGTAGACTTAACCTCGTGTATTGTAAATAGAGTTCTGAACTTTTGATATTATTTAATGTTTGTTGGCATGTAGCAAATACCTCCTGTATATAATTACATTTTGTAAATATGAGTATGCATGGTCTTTCTATTGTAAAGGGAGCCTCTCCTCTCAGGGAGCCTCTGGCCACTCCTAGGTGAGCTGAGCAGGGGGTAGAGCTATCTGGCACCCCAGGTCTCGAACAATTGGACATGGCTGCAGATAGCACGACGCGCCAAGGATTACACGTTTGTGTTTTAGTTCAAAGCACACTGCTACCACTTTCTCAGCATGGGGGCACGCTGTGCCATTGATACGTGACATATATGGGTGCTTTTAATTAGCATGGCTTGCTAATTAAAAGCACCCAGTGTCACATTGGGAGCACATGCAAAAATGCCCAGTGCCTTTTAGTGGTACGAGATGATTGTGTAGCTTTAGGAACAGGTCAGACACGCATACATAATGGTTTAGATGGAGTTGATCCTGTCTCAGGAAGGAGGTTGGACTAGATGACCTCTGGAGATCCCTTCCCAGACTACTTTACTTTTCTGGGATTCTAATGCTATACGCCTAAGATGGCTCTTCCTCACTCCATGCTTTCCCCTGGCAAAGGCCACCACTTACCTTGCTTCATCTCACAGATGCCGTTTTCAAAACTCCTTATTAGCTGTGCTATAATTTGATTGGCCAATACTAGTGCAGAACACTATTTTTTTTCAGGATTGTCAGTTGTTTCAAACTTGCTTCTCTCTAGGTGACATCTTCCTTCATGGGTTCACCACACGGGCAGGTGGCATCTCCTATATACCAACACTTAGCTCCTTCAATCTGTTCAGCAATCCCATACGGAGAGATCCAAAAATTGTGGTCAGAGAAAACCTACGCAGGTTAGCCAACGCTGCAGGCTTTGACCCAAAGACATATCACAGTGTGAAGGTATGGTATTGGACAACCATGGGTTTCTGTATAAACTAACTGGATCTTCCTTTTGTGTACCAGTGAAAGTTTACATTTTTATATTGCGTGGTTTTTACTCTTGCCTTTCTCACCAAGAACTTGGAAGTTGGGGGCAAAATTAAGGCATTTACTGTTGGTAAGTGGGAGGACATGAATGGGGACGAATTTCTGTATACATGCCCTATTTTTCATATTCTTCCTCTACAACACTCTACTACTGACCCAGTTCTTATGACTGTTCATCCTAGGAAAATGTAATTGAAGTGTCTCTGTATGAAGAGGAAGGCCCAGTACCTTCTCCTAAGCATATTCTAATGTGGGGTGGCCAACTTGTGGCACACATGCCACCCAACCTCTGTGAGACACACAACAGATTGGGGAGGAGCAGGGAACAAAGTGGCAGAAAGATCAACAGTCAGGCAGGGAGCGCAGGACAAGAAGCATAAAATGGAGCAGCAGTTTGGGCAGGGGACAGGAAGTAGAGTGGCATGCAGGAAAGGTGTGGGGCTTAGCTTGTCACAAGCCTACCGGAAAAGTTGGCCCCCACTGTTCTAATATCTGTTTTCAATCTTAAAGTTTGTGCCTAAAAGTTAGTGAATAGTTTGTTAGGCTATGAATGAACATTACATTTGCACCTAGAAAAAAACTTTTATCCTAGGACTATATACACATCCATTATCCAGCCTCAAGTCTCTGAAGTATGATGAATAAAATCTTTTTTTTTTTTTTTTCTTCCTGGGATATCCTGTTGTACATGTGTATGACTACTGCAGTTTGGTCCAGGGACAAGCATGTCTGGCTGTGTGCTCACACTGGCCACCTACTGGTGAAGGAGCAGCATGGCATCCTGGAAAGGTGATGTGCACAGGACTGTGCTACACCAGTTTTAATCTGGGTCATATCCCAGGATAAGTAATCCTGGCTCAAGTAAAACATTTTATTTACAACTTTAAAGGCCCACAGTCAGTGATGCATAGATCTCTTTGTATAAAAATGCAGTTCTTTGGTGGTTTAATGTTATGTATCAAGTAGAAGATATGTTTTTAAAAAGGGATTCAAAGGCAAGGAAAGTAGGCGTTTGAAGGAAAAAAGGTCTTGCCCATAAGTGTTCATATGAAAGAAAATGTGAACAAGGTGGAAAAAGTGACCAAAAGAGCACTCGGCATAGTAAGAACTGTTCTTTTCTTTCCATGCCTTATACTGACAGGTCAACCATGCCAATGATGTTTGGATAATGGGAAAGACTGAACCTAAGAGTTACGATGGAATAACAACAAACCAGAGAGGTGTTACAATAGCAGCTCCAGGTGCTGACTGCATACCTGTGCTTTTTGCTGATCCTGTCAAAAAAGCCTGTGGTGCTGCACATTCAGGTAATAGTTTTACTCCAGAAATATGCACAAATAAAATACAGCTTGGAAACTATTGGATAGTGACCCCTTACCTAGTAAGTAGGGGGTGAGCAATTATTTTAGCTGGAGGGCTGCTTAATGAGATTTGGTGAGCTGTTGAGGGCTGCAAGGGTAGCCCCACCCCTTGACAAGTGCCCTGCCCCACTGGTCACCATCTTGGGACCAGATATCCACCAGAAGTCCCTCCCCTTGGCTTCCAAAGTATTCCTTTTGGGAGAGGGAGTTTGCAATCTTGGAACCAGGAAAAAACCAAATCGTATACTAAAAGTCAAACATCTACTATAATACACTTTTAAAAAATAAAATTAAAGTATTTTTTCATGTTTTCATAGAGTATGTATATAGAGGATTGCATAATAGCTCTAAAATAAAGTCTTAATCTTGTATATTAAGATTTAAGGGGGGTTGTGGGGGGGTGTGTGTGTGTGTGTGGTACATGTTGCAGAGTGTATGTATATGTGGGGGTTGGGGACCGCATCCCACCCCACCCCGGCACATAGTCCTCATTGCCAGGGGCGGCAGCAGCAGGGGGCAGGTCCTCAGGGTGCTCGTAGCCCAAGCAGGCACTGCTGCCTGGTGCTGTGCAGCTCCAGCCAGTTCTGGGAGCTCCCTGTGGCAGCAAGGAGCAGAGCCAGGCCAGCCTGCCTCTATCGTGTTGGGCTCCCCACAGCACACATGCAGCTCCTAGCACTCCTGTATGCCATTTGGGGGAGGGGAAGCCCTGCATAATGGAGCTGGCAGCCTTCCCCACTCCCTGCTGCCAGGTCCTGGGACTCCTCTGGAAGTGGAGGGAAACTGCCCTCCACTGGCAGCAGGGAGTGGGGCTAGGCCACCAGGTCCATTGTGCGGGGCTTCCCTCTGGTAGCATGTGGGTGCTGGAAGCTGCAATGCACTGTGAGAAGCCCAGTGCAATAGAGGGGGGCTGGCCTGGCTCTGCTCCTTGCCATCACATGGAGGTCCCAGAACTGGCTGGAGCTGCACAGCACTAGGTGGCAACACAGGCCTTAGGGCCCCCACCTGCTGCTGCTGGCAGGGGCTGTGTACCCGTACTCCCGCCTAGCTGCAGCTGCCCTGCTGCTTCCCAGCTCGCTGCCTAGAGCGAGCGTTGCAACAGGGACAAGAAGACGAGATGCTGGAGGCTGGGGAAGCAGAGCGGGTCCCCCAGTGGCAGCAGCAGCCCCTCCCAGGAACTGCATGCGCTGTCTGGGGCAGGCCCTTCCACATACAAGGGTGGGAGTGAGGCGCCTGGGCTGGGTGGGGTACAGTTAATTTGTGGGTACCCATGGGCTGGATGAAACTACCCGGCAGGCCACGTTTTGCCTGCACCTGGCTTAACTGGTGATTTTTAAAATGGGTGAGAGTGGACAACGTCAACTATGTGTTGGCACTTTTTTATTTCCAGGCATGCTAAACATCTTGGAGAAATCTTGTAATGCGTGCATCTAAGGCTGGATGAATACTTTTAAAAATTATGTTTTTTGGCCAAATTTAAAATAAAAAAAAAAATTTCTTTTGGTGGTGGTTTTTCTTTTTAAATGAGTCACATTCATTTGGGATCAAACAAGACAATTCATTTGACCTGAAACAAACTATTCTGGGATAGTTTTAAGCAAAACAAAACTGAGAAGCAGATTTGGTATGCTTTTCTTCAGTATGTCCCACTTCCTAGGAATGTGCCTTAACCATTCATTGGATCTGAGGATGTTGTAGGATGTGTGCCTCTGGCTGGGGGGTGGAGGGTGCCCTTGCACTCCCCCTTTGATTCTTGCTCCAGCCAAAGTTTAAAACCAACCAACTGCCTGGCAGTGGCAGCAGCATTTGTAGTTAGGCAGTGGTAAGGGAGTCGGTTGGCTCATTTATGATCTACCTGATCACTTCTAAACTTTTTTTTCAGCAGGTATTAATGATCCTGTCTTCCTAGTAATGGCCGTGATATTCCACTAATCAAGCTATCCTTTTCTTCTGCAGTTCTGTTTTCTGTTAGATGCTTCTGGTAATGAAGTACTGATTTCACAGCCCCGAATACTGTTTTAGATTAATTCTAAAGAAATTATGCTTTGGGTGGTTTGAATTTTCTTGCTTCGATATTAAACTGAATAATACAGCCCTAAGTCACTAGCATACTAGTGAAGCTTCTAGTTTATTTTTAACTGGAGAAAAACCTCTTGCTATATATGTGGTGATAGACCTCACCCTTTTACCCCCTTTTCAAAATTCTGTATCTGCCTGCCTCTCTTTCCTGTTGAATATTCATTTAACCCGTACAGTGTGTGTGCATGTTCCTATAACTTGGTGGTAGGAGCCAAGTTCTAGCTGCTCCAGTTTATTATTACTTTGTATAAAGTGGAAAAGCTTCAAAAAGAGACTTGCATTGGAATCCCTTATAGCAGAAGTTCCAGAATTGTAGACCACTCTAATTTTTTTGGTGAATACTTTATTCACCAAAAAGTTTGTCCTGCCCTATGCGTACCACATCTTGGGTATGTCAGATTCCACTGAAACGCATACATTTTTAACGTTGTTTTGTGGGGGGAGGGGGCAGGGGGTGGTTTTTCGTTTTTTAAAAGATTTCTGTTTGAATTGTCCAGGCTCCTTTATATGAATATCAAATGGTCATTTAGTTTTATGTAGTAGGTCTACACAGGGGAGGATATGTTCTAATGATCCAAACTCATAGAGGAGGGAATTCTTGAGTTTTAATCTCACCTTTCAGGGTGACTTCTTGCCTTGAACTGGTTATTGCACCTCTCTTCAATATCCATACTTTATGATACTGCTACATCATAAGAATGCTCCAAGCATGGTTTCTTTGTTAGCAATGAATTATTTTTGTTCCCTGTATTTCATGCCAACAAGGAAGCCATAAAATTGAAAAAATAAACTGACAAGACTTTTTTCCTTTCCCTCAGGATGGAGAGGTACTTTAATGGGAGTTGCTATGGCTACAGTAAGTGCTATGATTGAAGAATATGGATGCAATGTACGGGATATACTTGTGGTGCTAGGCCCATCAGTTGGGGCTTGTTGCTATACCCTTCCTCAGGAGTCAGCAAAGGAATTTCACCAAATTGATCCAAAGTGTGTAAGATCGTTTGACTCTCCAACTCCTTACGTTGATATTAGAAGAGCAACACGGTAAGTCTGATGCATTTTTTTTTTTTTCCATATGATGCAGCTTTATTGTTCTAAGTAGTTTTAGAGGCAAGGAGAAAAGACTCTGACCTAGAAGGAATTATGATGGCAGTTCCAGTTGAATATCTGATATAGGGAGGATCCTGGCAGATGGGGGTTGATGGTCCTCAGCACCTCACAGGAGTCTTTAGAACCTTACAGGCCCAAGCCCGGAATAACACTTGCTTACCTTCTTGCTATATTGCAGCTTTTATTTTGCTTTCATAAGTACAAGTACTTATGAATACTGTTTTGTATTGATATCTAAGATTAAATTTGTTTGGAATGAAAGTCTTAATTTTCATTTAGCCCAGACAAAGTATTGGCGCACTTTTTTTTTACCTTACAGTGATAATATAAATCAGAGGTACTAAACTTACTGGCTTCACAGGCATATGAAATGTACAGAATTATGGTTTGGATCAACCCCATAGCCCAGGCTCTGCATGCAGCATGTGGGGCTGGTCTGGGGTACATGCTGCACGAGGTGCAAGGGGCTAGTCTTTGGGCTCTATACAGACTGGCCCCGGATCCAGCATGCAGGGATGGACCGGTTCCACAGGCAGCGTCCACATGCAGCACGCAGGGCCAGTCTGCAACCTGTAGCCTGGGTAGTAGGGCATCCTGTGCCAGATCTGACCTGCAAGCTGGATCTTTGACACCCCAGCAATAAATGGCACTGTTGTTGCAGTGTCATTTAAGATCAGACCTTAAGGATTGCACCTGTTCAAAAATCCAAAATGATCATGTTATATTTTGTTTGTTTTCCTTCAAGAGCTCTTTTGGAGAGCGGAGGGATTCTGCCTCAGAACATACAGGACGATTCCATCGCTGACCAGAACCAAAACATCACTTTCTGTACAGCCTGCCACCCTGATAAGTTTTACTCTCATGTTCGTGATGGCAGTAACTTTGGGACCCAGATTGGTTTCATATCGATCAGAAACTGAGGCAGTATGGCTTATTCTTGGGTAGTAACTGGGCTGTATCTCTCAGGACATCTTGCTCTGCTGATGGTAGACCCTTGTCCTCCCCTCCATGTGATGTGATCTGAAGAAGGATGGATTTACCACAGCTCTTGGGATTCTGCTGCTTCCCTGCACTGTTCCTCTGGGAAGAGAGACCAGCCGCAGAATAAAATGGAGCCACAAGCTCTTATGAAAACCACGGACCAGTAAGGACAATGCCATTCAAAACTGTGTGTCCAAGGCTCACATGGGTCCTGTTGACCAACTCCCATTTCCATATGCTCAGGTATCCATTACAGTGTGGTAAACCTCTGAAGTGAGTTATTGCTACTCCAGACCAACTGCTTTCAGTGTAAGCTGCATCCTAGATTTCTGGCTTGAAAACAGCATGCTTCATAAAACTGTTTCTTTAACTCTTCTTCCTGGCCATGCTTTATGGAGCTAAGCTCACACACTGCAACCACTGATGCTTACACTGGGAAGCTATTTTCATGTCCCATGTTTTGTTCTTTCTACCCTCACTGATTCCAGAGGCCATCATATACTACTTGGTACCTAGTAATTGAACTACTATCAACAGGTTGGTAAAGAACAGTGCCAGCAGCGTAAATAATAAACCATTTTAAAAGACTGGGAATTGGAGAAGAGCAAGAAATTAGAATGGGATGTTTCTTTTCCTATCTGACATACTTCTGGAACCTTTCTATCCATTATGTGCTGTGTGGATTGAAATGCTTGGGCTCATTTTGTTTGCCAGAGATGTAACTAGAAATGCTCACTAATCAAAGTTTGTTTTGTTTTGTTTTTTTCTCATAAGTGTTTTTTTTGGTTTTTTAAGGTTAATATCCAAATCATGAGTTAAGCTCTCTGTGTGGACAAGGTTTACTTTCTGCTTTGCTGAATTTTCACTAGCATCATATCTAAGCGTGTATAACTAATCAGTGGCCCTGCAGATTTATTTTTTTTTTAATTTCCTTCCAGATGAACTTAATGGCTACTGTCAGGATTTTAGTTTCAGTGTGTTACAGAGACTAGCCAAAAATGGATCCCACTCGCCTATCTCAAATCTTCCTCAACTCACTTTTCCCGTTTAGGCCTTTTCAGCTTTGCACAAGCTTGAAAACTGGAGAAAGTTAAATGGCAGGCTGAGGAAAACTTCTTTTTGTGATACATTAGTCCAGCCTGGATTTGGATGGGTCTGTTTCATACCACACCACCAAACTACTCTTGGCAGCAGTATTAGAGGTAAATAGCATCTGCAGCCAGCACATGTAGACTATCGTCCAGATGTCTGAACTGGGCAGGCTGTGGGGATATTGAGTTAGACACAGCTCTATAATGTTTAGAAACTCTGTTTTAGGTGATGTCGCCTTTCCTTTCTTGGTACTTCACACACTTCCTACCTAATAGCCGGCGTTTTTCATAGCAGCTTGAACATGGCTAGACCCTTATGTCCTCTGCTTTTGTTTAAATCTAAGACACCATACAGAAAAATAAGCCTGTTTTTAACATTCTAGTCTATCCTGCCCCTGAAACTAAATTCACTCCCAGCTTTTGCTCCTGTGGAAAATTGTCTCTGGATGGTATGGTTTACAGTACATATTAAAGATCACTGTGTACAAACAACACAGTCTCTCCCAGTGCTTCAGGTATTCATTTGCTGGGACTGTTACAAAGCTGACTGTAGCTTGCAGGGTCCTCTGGCTTAAGTCTTGGGAGAGATGTCTGTGGAAAATTTTATTTTCCATTTTTTCTAACCCAGTGGTTTTCAACCTTTTTTGTACCAGGACCCATCTTGTAAACATTGGCCAGTCTCGGGGTGGGGTGGGGTGGGAGGCGGTATGTTGGATACAGGGAGCCCCAAGCAGCCTCCTTGTGGGCTGGAAGTCTGCCAGCCTGCAAAGGAAAGCCATGGTTTCCATGTCTTTCTCCTTTTAAAAATGGATTTTCCTTTAAGTTTGATCCATTTTGTTTAAGTTTGTTCGTGACCCTTTCGTATTCTTGTGACAAACTTTTGGGTTGTTACCCATGGGTTGAGAAACGCACTGTTTTAACTAAATAGGACTTGCAAATTCCAAGGTAAAGATTTTGCCCACTAGGGGTCAGGGCTCACTCAGCACTTCTTTAGCCAGGATATACTTTCTTGAAGTAGATTGTAGAGCTGCAGCTTGATCCTCCAAACACTGCTTTTACAAAACCCTGGGTGCATCTACATGAGACATTTGCTGTACAGTAAACATCATGCATCTACATATGTGCCCCTATTAGGCTGGAGTAAACTAACTCTGCAGCAGTTACACATATAGATGCTGCCCTGGTGGGCTGTAGCACAAGGGTGCCCCACACTGAAGCACCCTCATGCCACAGCCAGCCCTTCTGCAGCACATCTGAGTGGGGGTCAGCAGCTCCAGGCTGGCAGGGCCCCCTGCTAGCTGAGGCTACTTCAACTTGGCTCAATGTGCTGTGATCTCAGCGTAAACAGCACATGCCCAGGAGGAGTAAACTCCAGAACAATTATGTTCCGGAGTTTATTGTTTTGCATTAATTGCATGTGTAGACAGGCCCCCTGTAAAGCAGATACCTCCCTCTGCTAATGCAGTCTTTTTGCCAAGTTTCTCTGGAAGCCATTCTTGAAAAATAATGCATTCCAGTTTTGGCAGGCTGCTATATGTAACCCAGGTAGTACTCTGAGACATGCCCCCTCTCCAATTGAAGGTATCGGAGCATGTGTAAGAGTGCTGTGGGAGGGGTGGCAGCCCTCCTTTCCCTATAGAGCAGAGACAGGACACCAGTGGGAACTTAAACATATACCCTTTAATGAGGGGACAGGGTTTAATATATGAGATAGATACCAGGGGTTGCAGTGTACTCTAGTACCCGGGGGGGGACAGAAAAAACTCAACAATGGTTAGGCCTACCCATTCAATTGACAAGAGATAAGCTGACAAAATATAAGATGCAAGTTAACAACATGTATGAGATGGCTAACAAAATATGAGATGCCGGTTAACCAAGTGTGGGATACAGGTTAACAAAAAAATAGTAAAAGCGGATTAACAAAATATGGGATGCAAACACCCCCACCCCCAAAAGAGGCAGGAAAAAATAGAACCTACCTCCCCATTGGGGGTTCCCTTTTCCTAACAATTCAACCCTGAGTTACCTTGACTGAGAGTCAAACCTTGAACCTATCTCCCAGGTGTGGATTCCCTCTTCAGTCAACTCAACCCTCAGTTGCTAGGTCTCCTGTGTGGTAGGTGAGGAGTTCACTACTAAGCTGTCCAAGCCTGAGCAGCTGGAGGCAGCTTGGGCTTTCGTTTTTCAGGGAGCCTCCCTGCAACTGCTGCATGCCATGGTACCCAGCCTCCTGCCAGGGGGAATCAGGTGCCCAAGGGACAGACGGAGACTCAGGGTGGGTTTTGGTCCCTGCCCAGGACCTCCGCATGCCGGCTGTGTGCCGAGGCCAGCCCTTCTGCCAGGGAATCACAGGGCCCGAGCCACCACCCCCTGTGGCTCGGGGCTTGGGTCCACCGCACACCATTTCATGTGCCGAACTCCCAGCTTCCTGGCTGGGGTCAGGAGCCGAGCCACTGCCTGCAGCTCAGAAGCTTCGGTCTGTGCCGCAGGATGGATTGATTTAAATCAAGGTAATTTAAATAATTGATTTAAATCTTCAAGAGAGCCCTGATTTAAATAACTGATTTAAATCAAGTTTTCCACTGATTTTACAACATCTGTCCTTAAACTTTTTTTTTTTTTTAATTTTCATATTTTATTAACTCTAACAGACAAGTCATCATGACACTAAACATATGCTGTCCTTAAAACTTCTACAACTAGATCTCATCTTCCCCACTCCCACTGTCATTTTTATTCATAGACTGAAACAGAAATATGAATTTTCCTTTTTCAACTCCCAGTCGATTTCTTAGCTTTGAGTGAATAATACCAAACGACAAAATATTCTCTCTGTGCCTGCAGAGGAAGCTACTGCTGTGAAAAGTTGGTTTAGCAACTGAAGGAACTCTGTTTCAAGGTGCCTGGCTAATGCTTTCCACCAATTCAGGGGAGTGACTTTGTTCAAAGCATCATCAGTAAACATGTACTGTTTAAATGGTTCCCCTCCAGCCCTGCAATTTATTATGACTGGCATAACAGGTGATTTTTTTATTTTTTTTTTTTTTATTTTTTTTAGATGCCCATGCCATGGCAGCAGCAGCATTTTCAGAAGTTAGGCATCTACCTTTATATCTGGGGTTGAGAATGTTTGCAAGAAAATGAGGTGGAGTTAGTGCTTGATCCATTTGCTTTTTATTGCCTGCAGTTTAACTTTCTGGTTAGAAAAATGGTCATTACAGAAGGATTTTTTGCGACTTCAGTCTTTTATTCCTGGAGAAGTCCTTAACTCTTTGGCTAAAAGGTGCATTAAATGGGCACTGTAGCCATATGTTATTGTGAGTCTTCTTCAGGACTGGTGTCCCTACCTGGCCCCTGTGTATACTACTGAATAATACTGGGTCTGGCCTTGATTGGTGGGGAACAGGAAATCCGTCTCCACCAGTCATTTTTGAACTTTACAAAACCTTGTAGCAGACTGGCCATTACTTTTTTTTCTTCTTCATTGTTTCTGCTAATAGCCATTGCTTAAGTTGTAGATTCTTAGGGAAAGGCATTAGCATCTCACTATATGTTCATATAGATCCAGAACAGTAAGTGCTAGCACAGTAAAAGAAGCAAATAATAATTTATTTAGAGGACCAGCTAGGTCAGCATCCCACTGGGCTAAGTCCTCTTAATGCATAATATACGTAATAAAATAGGCTTTCCTTCTAAGGGATTCTACATTAAGACAAACTACAGAAAGTGCAGGAAGGGATAGATAACCATAATACAAGCGTGGTGGTGATTTTTTTTAAAAATTATTTTTGGTTTTGTTTTATTTTTGTCCTCACAGCAATGAGTAAAATTTCCAGGCATACAGATCTCTTTGCTGTTTTGCTAGTGGAGACCAATAAGCAGATCAGTAACAGCAATCGTGGCTCTCCAGCTCTATGGGAGCTTCCAGCATGTATCATAAATTGTTCTGCTATGCCTGCTTAATGGTGCTTTATTCCCCCTCCAAGCCTCACTTGTGAATTTATTACCTCTCTTTTTTTTCTAGACGGTTATTAAATATTATTATTAATTATTACTGTGAATGCCCTGAGCAAAGCACAAGTGTATTATCACACTGCATGCTGTTTTCAGTAAATATTCTGCATAATTAACATTCACTGCAGTTGTAATTCTGTACAGAACTTTTAATTTGAATTTTATGTGTTCAAATTAATTGAACAAGCCTTGAGAAACATATTAACAAATATTCTATTAGAACACAACAAGTCCAGTATTGGGTGATCACCTTCCTCAGCTGCCTGAAGGTTTGTATATTTTCAAATACACAGAGCTCTCTGGCTTGGCTCAAACAGACACACGTCTTCCCTGGATTGGTTAGAGTGGAACACATGCAGACTGGAAGATTACACATGTACCCCAAAATGGCAACCATTAAATGCCAAGAAGACCTCACCAGTCACAGCTAGCAATATAATTAGCCAAAGGTATTTCACCTGTCATTGCTGCTTCTCCTTTTTTTTTTTTTTTTATCTTGCTGTCCTTTTTCCATCATGAAAGGCCATGTTAGGCTCTCATATATTGCATGACTGTGGCTCATGTGGCTGTTCTGTGCTGGAGATTAGGGAGACGGTACTGTGCGGGCTGGGAGCGACCCGGGCCCTTTTCCGTGCTGCATGCGGGCTGTGGCCAGCAGCCCGGGCACGCTGGATCGGAGAGGGAGGGCAACGAGCTGGAATTAGGCACAGACGCTTAACGGTAGATTTAAAGATTGTTTACTTACACCAGTGATGGTCGTGGTGTAGGCTGGAAAACTTGCTTGAGTTGCGGTTACAGACACAGACATAACACGGACGGTCGCGTGGAGTTTGCTAGGCTCCACGGAACAGAGCTCCGGATGCTCTGGGTGAGCGCGCCACCAAAATCGGACTTGTAGATACGTCTTATAAATTCTTTCTGCTCGAAGACAGGAAGAGGTGGGCGATGGATCAGGTCACCAAGCTCCTCTAAATCTCACACAGGGTCTCTATTACCCTGCCGTGTATCCAGAGTCTCCACGAAATGGATGCGCCGCGTGGGATTAATTTAAATCTAGCCAATAGCGGGGAACAAATTTGCATACGGGTGGCGGGAACTCTTTTGCACCGTGCATTTCTCTTGCAACTTGAGCAATGCACCCTGCAAAAGAAGCTGCAAAGAGGCGGGAAACTCGTCCCTGCACCGGGGTTCTCCTCTGCAATAGGAAACTCTCCCGTGCAATGAAGTTGTAACCTGGTGGGGATAATTCTGGTGCCGAAGCACACACAAAATCATGCCTTTGGG
>NW_005841878.1:3627046-3663631 GCF_000455745.1 Alligator sinensis
GGGCCGGGAGCGACCCGGGCCCTTTTCCGTGCTGCACGCAGGCTGTGGCCAGCAGCCCAGGCACGCTGGATCGGAGAGGGAGGGCGACGAGTTGGAATTAGGCACAGACGCTTAACGGTAGATTTAAAGATTGTTTACTTACACCAGAGATGGTTGCGGTGTAGGCTGGAAAGCTTGCTTGAGTTGCGGTTACAGTCAAAGACAACACGAATGGTCACGTGGAGTTTGCTAGGCTCCACGGAAACAGAGCTCCGGATGCTCTGGGTGAGCGCGCCACCAAAATCGGACCCGTAGATACATCTTATAAAATTTTGTCGCTCCAAGACGGGAAGAGGTGGGCGATGGATCAGGTCACCAAGCTCCTCTGAATCTCACACAGGGGTCTTTACTTCCCTGCTGTGTACCCAGAGTCCCCACGAGATGGATGTGGAGTCCTCTTTGGCTTGGGCGGAAACCACTTAAGCCTCTTATATGGCTAACAGGCCAATCGTTAGCCGCCACGTGGGAATAATTTAGAACTAGCCAATAGCGGGGCGGACCCCTTTTGCACCGTGCATTTCTCTTGCAACTTGAACAATGCACCCTGCAAAAAAGAAGCTGCAGAGGCGGGAAACTCGTCCTTGCACCGGGGTTCTCCTCTGCAATAGGAAACTCTCCCGTGCAATGAAGTTGTAACCTGGCGGGGATAATTCTGGTGCCGAAGCACACACAAAATCATGCCTTTGGGTCATGACAGGTACATCCTGTAGGAATTCAGTCCTGCCCTTGTGTGGTCGCGGTCTTTATATGCAGGGGTCCCCAGATTTGGTGCTTGTAAGTGCCAAACTAGTTGTCCTCTTCCACATATCCCCAGCAGGCTTCTCTAAGTTGATATATTTGAAGCCTATCTCTTTAGCCGAGCAGCTTTTGAAGGTCCCCCAATTTATACCTGCATGTAACAGTTCCACTGAGTTGCCTCTTGTCAGTCTCTTTTATAGCAGGGGCGGGCAATTAGTCCAGGTGGAAGGCCACTTACTGAGTTTTGGCAAGCCATCAACGGCCACATGACAGGCAGCCAGGGGCAGATAACTATTAATTTTCTAAATTTTTAGGGGCCCTGCGGGCCAGATAGAATGGCATAGCAGGCCGCATCTGGTCTGCAGGCCACATTTTGCCCACCCCTGCTCTATAGCAAAGTCAAATTTCCTGTATCCTGTCTCTTGTCCTCATTCCACTCCATGGTATGCTTGCTCTTGGGTAATGCAGGGAAAGGTTAAATGCATTCAGTTGTCCAGAGGCTGCATGTGTTAGTATCATGTGTGCCTCACTCTTGTGCTTTGAATTCCAAAATCCTTCCTGAGCTAGGACGTATTATACCACGATGTAGAAGTACTCTGCACTGATGGACACACTAAATTCTGTCTGAGGCAGGGAAAATTATGCATCCATTTGCTGGAAGTTATGCCTCCAAAGAACTGGCAGCTTCCATGCAATGCAGTTTAACTCACTCATTCTATTTCTCATTTCCAATAACTAATTGTCAGGGTTTTCAGAATGATTAAGCTGGATATTTACTTGAAGTATTTAAGAATTTAGTTTAAGGTATTAAATGTTCAGAATGTTACCAGTTTATACAAGGGATCTTACATTTTTGTACTGTTAAGAGGCTTTCCTGGATTGCTTTCTCTTTTTAATATAATAAGAAGTACATATTTCTTGGTACTGCTAGAAGCATTCATGTGTTTTCCAATGGCAGCCTGGGAATAGAAAGCTAGGCTCTGACCTTGCATTACAAAACACTTCAACTACAGTAGCATCTTGCATTACAGTTGTTTTTCTAGATCTGTGTGTTTTATGTGTGATTTCTCTTCCTGTAAGTCACTTAGACTCCAAGAAAAATTTCAGCAGCTGGAGCCCTGAGACAACATGGCTGAAGTATCTGTATTCCATTTTTCTAAAATATGAGGTCTTATCTCCTGGACAACTGTATTCTGGCAATCCTGAGAACAAGGACACTGCATGAATTTCCATTTGATTCCTGCAACATAAAAGAGATCTGAGACAAAATCAATATGCACTGTGCTAAACTTGGGATTCATTTTCACAATTAATTATACCTGTGGGATCTTTTTTTCTTTTCTTTTCCTTTCTTTTTCTTTTTTTTTTTTCATGCTGCTTACAGTCCGCACTTTAAAGAGTCATAATTCATCTAGTCTTGTATGTTACAATGCCTGTGGGCAGTGATGCAAAATTGTGTCCTGGTCTTTAGTTAAATTTGACTCTGTCATTACCAATGAAACAATAGTTATGTGAAATACATGAGTATGAGCTTCCCTATGAGGCACATAGCTCCTTCTTAAAGGAAGGCTCTTGCATACTATCATCACTGTCTAATGAAAGCATTTTTCTCATGTCTGTATCTTGCCTGAAAGCTCTGGGCCTGATTCTTCTGTGCTAATGCAAATCATGAACAACTCGGTGGAAGTTGCACTGTTATTTTTGTTTACAACAGGAGATTCGAGCCCAATGAAGATTTTTGGTTACAGTGCTTTATCTTAGTGCTTTTATATCATTGGAATTAAAATATTAATCATCTAAATGATGTAATCCTGCATGTCTGTGCCGCCTTTATGTAATCAGGTAGCTGCAGGGAGGCGGTTTGAACCTGTGGTAGGCAGGCCATTTCACACTCGCAGACACTTTGTCTAATTCCACACATCTTATGCAGGCCCATTTGGCTACATAGCGTCTCCTCAATTTCTTACACCATTGTACTGTTGCAGCTGTATCTAACAGTGGTAGAAATGCAAACAGAATTGCGAGGGGTGTGTATATCACCATCTTGTCAACCTGCTAGGAGCAGGGGTGCTCAGCCTTCCGCCCACAGGCCAAATGCAGCTGCAAAGCCATTGCATCTGGCCTGTGGGGCTCCACCTGGGGTGGGGAATTTGGTGGCAGGGGAGTGGTGGCCATTAATACAGTCACCCTACCCCTACCAAATTCCCAAGCCCTGCCAGCTGGACCACACCCTCTCCCCTACATCTGGATCAGGGTCAGGCCATGTCCCCTTTCCCCCTACTCCACATGTGCATGAGGCTGCTTTTTAGCCAGGCTATGCCTTCCCCTCACAGGGCTAAACCATGTCCTCTTTTCCCTGCCTTGTGCAGGGTCATGGCCCTCCTCCCCCTCCTTCTGCCCCCCCATGGGGCTGGGTTGAGGCTGGGCCTTGCCCCCTTCCCCTGCAGAGCTGGGCACCTACTGGACACCCACCATTGTGCCCACCCTGGTGCCAGATTGGGGCCATCAGCAGGATCCAGATCGGAGACAGGGCACTGCCCATCCAGCCTACAGGGGGAAACGTTGAGTGCCACTGACTTAGAGTGAAACCCTGTTACAGTATCTGTGTTCTGTTTGAAAGCCTTTCCGTGGTGCTTACCTGCATACCACCACTAGCATGCAGGGTGAGATTGCTGAAATCTGTGTCCCTTATCTGTACATCCCCACTGGTATATAAGGGGCCAGGTAGTCAGACTTGTGTGCACTGGCCCTGCCTTCTAAAATTGTAAAGTTTAGAAGTACTGATGCTGTAATAGAAAATTGGGTAACAGTTGGGGTCAGCATTCACCATGACTTGTGTGGAGGTCTAAGGTGGAGGCACCCTCAGCTCAGGCATGGCAGAGGAGGCTGAGGGGAGGTTCCAGAGAAGAGCTCTCCTTGTGTGTGTGTAGGGGGGGAGGGGTATTGTATTCTTGGTCTTTTGGCTAAGATCAAGGTAGACAAGGGGCAGCTGACTCCCAAGGCTTCCAGACCTGGGGCTTGCACGTGGGATGCTTGCCTGTATTTGGGGAGAATTGAGTTCTGCTCAGTTGAATTTTGGAATTTTACAATTGGGCTGTGCCCAAATGCATTTGGAGCTGATTTGGCCTCGATAAAGATTAAAACAAAGAAAAAGGTGGTATTGTACTTCACCCTCCAATGTTATGGGAGAAGTACTGATGATGTAAAAATCTCTCTGGTGTGTTTAGATCATGATTTGTCACCCACTCATTTTTAAGAAGCTGAAATCCTTTGAGTATTAGTGAGTAAGATTGAAGCCTGTGACTGCTAGAGTCTAAAGAGCTGAAATCCTTGAGTTTGCTCAAGATCTAAAAAGTGTACAGCGGAGCAGTGCCTTCCCTCTATCCTCCCCCTGTCCCAAGTGGTAGTGGACAGCAATGCAGAAGCACCTCCCAGTGGTGGTGAGAAGGAGCAATGCACCTTTCTTTGGCAGTAAGCAACAGTGGGGCAGCACCTCTAATACAAGAAAGGAGCAACAACAGTATTAGTGGAGCAGTGCCACTCCTTTCATTTCCAAGGAAAATGTTCTGTGACAGCATGTTGATGGTGTAGTTTAAGAACACTTCATCCGTGTGAAAACATCACTCCAGTAATATTGTCAACATCACTGAATAACCCTGCCAAAGTTGTTGTTCTTTGCAGTTCTTGGTTTTAAATACTCAATTTACTTGAGCATAATTAGAGATTCACATTTTCCCTCAAAATTTTAAAGGTTTGGGATGTGTTGGCACTCACTAACTTGTCCTAGTTCTTCCCTCATTATGTTGAACCGTCACGATACCATATAGGTGTGTGATGTCTCCACATATCACTGTTACACCTGACAAAGAGCCAGAGAGCCACATCTAGCTGTTAGCAGCAGAAACCTGTCCTTTCATTATTTCAACAAGAGAAGTTCATTTTGACACTGTTTATTTTCCATGGATACCTAAAGAAAATGTCAGGGTAGAATCCACTTGTGAATGAGACACACACTTGGATTGAGTAAAGGAAGGCTGCCCAACTTGTAAGTGGCTGGGGACCACATACCTTACTGGTTGCACTCCTTACCCCCTGCTGCACCAGGCCAGTGCCCCTGTATTGCACTATGTGGGCACCCCTGCCATGTGGAATCTACCTGCCCTGCTGTACCATGTTGGCACTCAGGGGCAGCAGAGGCAAGAAGCAGAAGTAGGAGAGAGAGGGAGCCCAGAGACTTCAGCAGCAGTAGAAGAATGATGTGGGAGTGGCAGTTAGACCTCAAGCCTGAAGGCCACAGTTTAATCCCTCAGGAGGTGCATCCAGAAGAGCGTGCACATGCCTCTTGCCCCATCTTGAACCGCTTTGGGGTGGGGCAAGAGGTATTTGCAGGAACAAAAAAATGTTGCAGTGCAGGGAGAAAATTAGACCCCTGGATATCCAGGGGTCTAAAAAAACCAGAACAAAAAAAATCAGGGCAGGGCACAGTCCTGGACCATGCCCTGAGGCAACCGGAGGCTGGGTCCTCCAGGGAGATGCTCTGCCTGCCAGAGCATCTCCATGGTTGGCCCCTCACTGTAGTGCTGAAACATGTGGCCGACCAGGCTGTGTGTTCAGCACCAGGGCTCCAGTGCCAGTAAGTAAGGGGTCGGGGAGCTGGAAGAGGGGGAAGAGGACCATGGGGCGGGGTGCCATGCTGGGTCCTGCTGCCCTGGGCCTGGCCCGGCTAGTTGGCACAGGGGCCCTGAGGGCAGCAGGGCCTAGCTGGGCCCAGCACGTAGGGACTGCGTGTCGTGTCGGGTCCTGCTGCCCTGGGCCTGGCCCAGCCAGGCAGCAAAGGGGCCCCGAGGACAGCAGGGCCTGGCACACAGTTCCTGTGTGCCATGCCAGGTCCTGCTGCCCTTGGCCCGGCCTGGCTGGCTGTCAACGGGGCCCCGAGGGTGGCAGGGCCCAGCTGGGCCCGGCACACGGTCCCCGCGAGCCACATCCTATCCTGCTGCCCTGGGCCTAGCCTGACTCGGCGGCAGAAGGACCCCAGGTCCTGCAGGGACTGGCATGTGGTCCCTACATGCCACACTGGGTCCTGCCACCAAGGGCCTGGCCCGGCTGGGTGGCAGAGGGACCCCAGGGCCAGCAGGGCCAACAGGGGAGCTGTGGCCCTCCAGGGTGCCTGGGACCCTGGACAGGTGGGCTGTGGTCCTCCAGGGGGAGCTGGGACCCTGGGTGGGGGGGATGGGGCCCTCCAGGGGAAGCTGGGACCCTGGGCGGCGGGGCTGGGGCCCTGTGGGGGGTAGGGACTGTGGCCCTCCAGGGGGGAGCTGGGGCCCTGTGGGGGGGGGCGTCGGGGAGCTGGGGCCCTGTGGGGGGAGCATTCCATGTCCTGTTGGGGGGGAGCTGCACCCTGTGGGGGCCAGGCGGACCCACCCCTCCTGAGCACTCCCCTCACAAAGTCCCCCACACCCACAGTCTCCCCAGCAATCACTCCACAGCTACCCACACACCAACCCACATCCCTCCACACATACCCACCCGCCTTCCCTCACACCCCTTCCCACCCACTTCCTGCAAACACCACATCCCCCCATCACACACCTATCATGTGCAAAGAAAACCAAAAGAACACATCAACACATATAGGTATTTAGAATTTATTTTATCATGATGATAGAGACACTGGTAGGCTTCCACATTGCTTTAACATTGTATACATACCAATAAAGCATTGCCCTACTGATTGCTGTCTCTCTCTCTCTCTCTCTCTCTCTCTCTGTCTAGATATGTATATGTGTGTGTGTGTGTGTGTGTGTGTGTGTGTGTGTGTGTGTAGAGTGGTCTTTTGTGTTAATTGTGGAAAAACATGAATTTTGGGGTATTTTAAAAAATGGATTTGGGATGCTGCTGCAGCAGTCCAACTGGCACAAGGGGTAGTGTCCCCAGGTACCAAGTGGCTGAGCCATAGAAGCTCCGGAGCGTGAGTAATGCTGAGCTCCTTGCCAGGGCAGGTTTTTGTACTGCTGGGGCTAGCACAGGTGCTGGCCCCAGGCTCTAGCTCCCCCTGACTGCAGATCCAGGAGGAGCCAGGCAGGCAAGGTTATTTTGCCCCAAGTGGCACAATTTGCTCCACAACAAAGTGCATGTCCGAGCATGTGCGCTGAGGCAAAAAGCCCTGTCTCAAATTTGCACCGCTTCTATTTGAGCTACTGCAAGTGCACATGCTTGCCTGTGTGGATGTGCCCAAGAGGTGTATGTAGCCACAGGCCACCAGTTGGACAGGCCTGGAGTAAACTAAGAGAGGCAAAGGAACCAGACCTAGTATTTGGGCTAGGGACAGACATTCAAAAAGCCTGAGCCTGAATTGATTCACTCTTTGCAGGTTAGTCTAAGCTGCACAGCTTAAACTGATTAATAACTGGATAGACATTCTCTGTTGAATCAGGGGATGCAGGCACAAGGCTGTAGTGGCTCAAGCCAGAAGCTGGGGGGGCGCTAGAGTGTGCCTGCCAGCCACTGCCAAAGGGGAGGGAAGAGAGATGCCCTCCAAGACTCTCACCCCTCTCTGCTGGAATAGAGGGGGTGTGACCAGGTACCAGCCAGGGCTAGCAGGACACACAGGATGCCAGCCACCAGCCTGGGAGAAGGGGAGTGGGGGCTGCCAGATTGATGAGCGGGGCTGGAAAAAAGTCCTTTCTATGATGCAAGCACATATTGAACACAGCAATTTGGAAAGCATACAACAGGGAACTACCAAAAATCTTTGCCTAAGCTAAGATACAGCCCAGTAAAACAAAACAAAGACAACTTAGTTAACTTAAAATGTAAAGCAGGAAGCCAAGAGAAATACTTGCATAAGTCTTACTAACCCTGAGGGCAGAGTGTCTCTTTACAGCCAGGTATTCAGAAAGAATTTGTTAAGGTTTTACAGGTTCTGCTTTATATTGTAAATGTAGCTCTCTGCATTCTTTGGTCTGCAACTTCCAGCCAGAAGCTGTCTGCAACTTCCCTTAACTCCATCTCCAGGACATATGTGTGATGATTGCCAGGTCTTTGCCAATATTTCCCACCCCTCAGTCTGGTCCTGCAGGTCTTAGCTCTGGGCTCACATGTGCAGGTCTTGCCTCTCTCCCTTGCTCCAGGACCACTGTGGAATCAATCCTCTCCCTGGCTGCAGGCAAGCTGGACAAAGGGAGGAATTAACTCCATCTCTGCCTGGCTGCAGGAAAGCTGTGGAGGTGCAGCTGGGGCTGGCAAGCCCCAGCTTCGGTCCACAGGGTTTGCCAGAGGGTGGGAAGAGGGGATGGAGGATGGAATTTGCCTCAGGGGTCATGGCAGATGAGTGTCTGGCCATGCCCCACCCCTGCTCTGGCTATGAGAACAGAGGGGAAGGGCCAGCCCTGCTGTGGAGCAGAGAGCCCTGCCCAGCCCAGAGAGCACGTTGGGATGTAGGGGGTCTCTGATTTAACTTAAACCAGCAAGGGGTCTGAGACAGATATTGCATAAACTGGTTTGAGCCAAATCAGTTAAGTTTGATATACTACTTTGAACCAGGTTTATATCAAAGCAGTTTCGGCCATTTTCAAACTGGTTTATGTGCACTGACTGTCTGTTCTGTTACAGGGTTAAACCAGTTTCTGATCACTTAAACTGCTTTGTATGTAATGTGTGTCCTTAGCCTTGACGTTCTTATTCACTAACACAGTGTAAAATTTCTCTGCATATCTAAAGGAGACTTTTCCATCCAATGCGTGTATCATCAGGGAGGAATATAGAGGTTTTCAACTTCCTTTGAAAAACTGAATTTCCGGATGCGCAAATCTGATACCTCAGTGGTTCTCCAAGAATTGTAGTGACTGCAGAGAAAGTGCTTGATGAGCTTCTGCCCTTCCCACCTACTTCAGTGTTTCCAAACTAAAAACATTAAAAAAGAAACTGCTTTGATAAAATTGTGTTCAGCTCAACTAACATCCTGGTTTCTGCAGACTTGGAAGATTTTCTACCGTAAAATTTATCTGCAGCCAGCTGTGATAGCAATGGGCACTGGCTCTAGAGCTGAGATTTTAGACATTTTTTAGATGCTTTTCATGTTTATTATGGACAAAATCCAAAATATCTTACTCAGGGGCCCAAGCTGTCCACTACTACAGGGCATGACTCCAGCAGCTTGACTAGCATGAAGAAACACTGTAGTGTATGAATAGTTACATTGAAAACAGCAGGTTTACTCACAGGATAGGTGGCTGAACTTCCTACCTGCACCCTGGGGATTTCTGTCTCTGTAGCAGTAGGAGGAGGAACATCAGGCAGGCTTGATATCACTGGGTGGCCATGGGAAGGAAGTAGAGAGGGCTCAGCTCAGCATCTCTCTCAGGATTAGGGTTTGGTGGCTTATCTGTCCACCATTGCCGCCTCACTAATGAAGAAATTAAGGGGTGTATGTGGCAGAAGGGACTACCAGAGTGTGAACTCCTAAAGAAAACTTGTCCACTATCTCATAAGGTAATGCCATTAGTAAAGTGCAGCATCTGGCCTTCAGTGCATGCTGCCCATCAGAACCCATGTGCTGGTGATCTGTTGACCTGACTCAGATTCTTAACTGGTGTTATGGGGCACTGCTGAATGCAGGGGCTACAACCCTGCTGATGAATAAACCAGTCCCGTGGACAACACAAGTCCAATAAACAGACACTGTGTGCCCCCCCAGTAGGATTTGGGACAAGATTCACAGATCAGGCCAAGTGGGCTGTGTATAATAGTAGCAAATAGTGATGCTCACCTAGGATGCCCCAGTGGTGTCAGCCTAGCTCTAACTAACTGCATTAGTGTAACAAGGCTTTTTGTGAGTCATACTTTTTTAGGAACAAGAGTGTCAGGACACATTTTGTCAGAGAAAGAAACATATAACATTTCTCTTACACACGTGACAGACACTCCCAGACGTAAGTAAGGACCTTATATTTCAATAGGTATTGATATGGCTGTAATAATTTCAATGAGAGCATTTGTTAATATAAATAATCTGGTTTAGTGGACAAAACAAAAACAGTAGTGACCAGTTTGCTCTTAAATTTCAGCTGAGTATGTAGTTTTCATAAACCACCTCAGGAACCAGTGCTTCCTATCTCCCATCCTATCTAGTGGTAGACTACATTTACAGACAAATTTAAACTTTCTCTGCTTGCAGGCTGTGCTATTTATGATATAATTCTTTATTTGGAGAATATGCAATATAATTCTTTTAATTTTGCCAACAGATTGCACAGTTCTCACACTACCTTCACTTTTGTAATGTGTCAATTGCATTGGTCAAATGAATCACACACTGTATAATTTATGTTTGCTAATCGGATAAACATGAAGGCATGTGCATTACTCTCTTCAGCTCTGAAAACCTTATTCCTTTACATTACCTCAGTTGTTACCATACTCTTATTTTTTTACTCAGAGTTCTAGTTGTATCATGAAGTCAAAAACCAGTAGATGAAAGCTCTGTAGAAGAAATACTTAAAAGGAAGAATTGAAAGTTTTTGGACATAGAGAAATATAAAATAAACAGTTTAGATTTGGGTACTTTCCTTACATTACTGTTCTTAATGGAATCCAACTTCTTTAGGTATAATTGATTGCCCTCCAAGAGGGACATGGACTTCTCAAATTCCATTCAAAGTTTCCATGCTTTCCTGGCATTCTAAGGTATCCTTGTTCCACATTAAATCTTATTAGTAAAGCTCAAATTAGTTTGTTATGTTGTAATGGGGCCTGTGCCCCATTATTCAGTATAGCCCCTCCTGGCCAGACGAGCCCCCAGGTACAGACTTAAGGATGGAAAAGACTCAAGTACACACTTACCACAGAGACAAGTGGTGACAACAACTTCAGGGGCTGGAGGCTTACACAGGATTGCAGGGTCGAGCAGCAAGGAGCCTCCCTGATGCTGCTCCAGCAAGCCAAATCAGAAAGCACCTGTGTCAGCTCAGGGAGGCAGGTGACCAGCAGGGGACAGGGCTGAGAAGCCATAAAAACACAGATCTTGAGCCAGCAGGGAAGAATAGGGGCAGTCTGGCCCTGCAAGCTGCTGGGGAAAGAGCTGCTGGCTAGGAAAGCTGCAAGGGAGTGCCTGGTGGACCACTGAGCTGCCTTGGGACTATCAATAAGACTAAGAGCTTACAGGGATATAACCCAGACTTGGGGGTTATTTTGGTACCCAGTGAGGGCTGTCCCAAATTTTTGTTTGCCTACCCCAAGGTGGGAGAAGGTTTTCCCTTTTTAAGTGGCAGTGTGCTATTTTCCCTTTTGCAGATGTTTCTTTGCCCAGAAGAGAAGGTTTGTGTTAAGTGGCTGCTTGCCATTTGCATCTTAAGTTATCTTTGGTTGTTTGAAGCTTGTGTGTCTCCCCTTCCCACAGGGGGCATGATCACAGGCCATAAGGCGCTGGGCAAACTGTTGTAGTTAGTACATAGTTTTGTCCCTGTGTGGGCTTTGGGGAGGGGGAGATGAATGGTGCAGTGGGAGGGGTCCCCCCCGCAGGGAGGGGAGACACACAAGCCCCATCTCCTGGTCGAAGGCTCATATTCAATCTTGCACCCAATAGTGGGAAAAAAGAGTGGGACATCTGGCATGCACAATTTGAACTGGCAGCTAAGGTAAATGGATGGGATAAAGCTGGCAAGCTAGACTTTCTAGGTCTGCTACTTACAGGGAAGGCTGGGGCAGTCTACCATGGTCTCAGCAGTGAAACCAATCAGACCTCCACAAGGTTGCTGCCCTTCTGTCACACACTCATATCACATATTCAGTGCACACGATGCACATAATGCATTATATTACCTAGTGCATACATTACACAGCCAAGAAAGAGGGGACTGAGCCCAGAAAGGTCTAGTTCTGACAAACATATAAAGATCTGAGGCAGCCTGGTGTTAGGTTTGGGCCAAGTGCCCCAAAACATGTAACTAGCCCCAGGAGTCAGAGTGTGAGACTAGGCTTGGGAAGCCCTGGGAAAACCTCCCTTTCTTTTAAACACTGGGCATTTTTACACATGGAAGTGCCACAGTGCTGGGCACTTTGAAAAGTACCCGGTGCTGTGACACTTGCAGTTGTGTAAGTGGTGAAATGCATGTCAGCACTGGGAAAATGGCAGCAGCATGCTTTTGAACTAAAACACGTAGAAGGTGCTTTAGTTCAAAAGTGCACCGCTGCCACTTTCTGCGCACTGACGCGCATTTCTTCACTTAAACAACTGCATGCGACAGTGCAGCGCACATCAGCTTGCTTAATTGAGTTTGCTCTGAAGCAGCGGATCTCCGGCACGTCATGAGACCAAAAAGCTTGTGTATAAATGCCCTATAACATAAAGGCATGGCAGGAAAGAGGGAAGGGCAGAGGGAACTGAAGCAAACCAGGCAAGGGCTGAGCTGTCACCAGGGGGTGTTGGGACCACCCCCTGGGATGAGCACCTTGTTATATATGTCTTGTCACATTTAATCTGAGGGATACATTTTCCCATATAACACTGAAGGCCTTGGTCCTACAAAGACTTAAACTTCTGCTTAACTCTGGCCAGTGAATATGCCTATTGAAATTAAGTGTGTGCACAAGTTTTTGCAGGGTCAGGGTGTAAATTGTGGCAACTATTAAGTTAAAGGTCTTCAAAGCCATTTGGTTTGTGCTTGGGGAACATGCAAACAAGTAACTATGTGTGCAGCATGCGCATTTGAATTTAGAAATAAGTCAGAAAGTGTGTGGTGTCTCTGTGTATTGGAGTCAGAACGCATAAATCAGAAATGACTACCCATTCAGTGCACACAAAGGTATTTTTTCTTACTTATTTGAACACACATTATGCTGCCACAAATTATGCTTCAGTGTTTAAAATTGTATCCAAGAGACTTACAAATCTCTTAGCTTGATTTAAATTTTATATTTTAGGCCAGCAGGCAAATAATAATTCTCTGCTTTGTTCATTCTTGGATTTCTTTCCTACATCTGCAACAGTGGTTTTGTTCTCCAAATAAAATTCCAGCAAATGTTCAGCCCAGTCTTCCAGTCAGACAAACCACTGTGTTCGTGAGTTTTCAGTGAACTGTAGCCATCTCTGTTTCATAACTCTGAACTTTCCTAGATGCGGAGTCATTCATCTCTAGTTCACTCCAATAAAAGCACTGACGCTTCTTGTGTGCACTCAAATGAAAAAAAAAATGTATTTATGTTTGAACTATGCCTATAGGTTTCATGACAATATACTTATCAAATATAAACAAATCCATATTTTGTTGATTTACTCAATTTAATTCATTGGTTTTGGTTTATTTTTATTAAGTTGCTTTTTTGGCATTTAACAAGAATGTAACCCCCGCCCCCCCTGCCCCCCCCCAACAAAAACAAACACAAAACAAAGCAACTGAATAAATCAAAATGAACCACAACTTAAAAATCGTATTGGAAAATGCATGTTACTCACTAAGGGCCATAACTGAGGGCCTTGTTACATATTACTAAGGGCCTTGTTACACATTAATTTTAGGTGACTCCTGGAGCTCTCTCCTGGATTGTTCGTACATTAACACCTAGAACTAGTTTTAAGCACTCTTTAGACAACTTAAAGTTATACCACTCCAGGGCAGGTATATCTCTGATCCATGTTACCCAGCTTGTGTTCCATTAATATGTGGCCACTCTCCACAGATGAGCTGCCCAAGTTACAGTCCTTCAGCATCTCCTCCCCTACCCTCTTAGTACCTGTGGACAAACTTCCTATCCCCTGAACTCTACTGGCTAGGGGGCAGTTCTGGCACCAAGCCAACTCCCCCTCCTGCCTCCAGGGGTGTGAACTTCCCACTTCTAGGGGTGCAACCCCATGCAAACAGCCTGTAAAGCACATGCCAGCTAGGCAAGCTCAGTGCATGGATGGGTCCAGAAGTAGGGTCTAAGCTGGGGGAAGTGTTGGGGGGTGGGAAGGAGAACAAGGTAGGGGGCCGGACTGGGTTCCCACGAGCTGGGGCTTCCTTCTCAGGACAGGGGTATTAGCTCCCCAAAAAGCACCTTCCCTCTCTGATCCCACCTCCCAGACACCCCAGTAAGCATGACCAGCATCCCCCAAATCCCAATTGATTGAAACATGAGATCTTCTTTAATTTACCTCCTTTTTAAATCCTTTTACTTCTTTTTATTTCATTCTTCAACGGCTAACTTTCTTCATTTCACCACCCTTCTCCCACCCACATTTCCTTTCTACTTTCTCCAATTACATTACCTACTCCCATCCCATTAACTCTGTGCCCCCCAGCTTCATGTTCCTGCCCCCTTCCCCACCCATCTCTGACATACTGCCACCTAGAGCAGGGACAGAAGCCTGTCCTAACTCACCAGCCCTGTAGTGCCTGCTCACAGTTGTGCAGGTGGGGGACAGTCAGAGAAGGTTTTTAGTCTTAGGGTGTAACTGCTTCAAACTCAAACTAGCACTGCCACCTATCAACATTTGAGCAGCTCAAAGTGCAATGTGTAACAAGGCCCTAAACTACCATAAAGCCTAATTGTTGTAGCTGCTATTCTTCACCTCTTACCCTTCTGTTCTTCTTAAATGCATATGTTATATCATACCTTTTAGATGCCAACAGATTTCAAGTAAAAGACTAGTTCCTGTGGTGTGGTACTGTACTACCAGAAGATCCTGGCCAAAAAGCCAGATCAGCTGGTTTTGCAAGGGTCTTGTGAAAACAGGAGGATTTCCTGGTGTCATGGACTGTTGTAAGCAGTGTTGGTGTAAGCAAGGTGTGAAAGAAAGGTGGCCAGTGGACTTTATCCCATTTATTCTGCAGCAGAAGGAATTGTCATAGATTCTCCCCAAGACAAAGTTACTTTTCAGGATTCATTTGTGTGGCATGCATGCATATTTCCTCAAATTAGGTTTGCTATTGTGAGGTCTAATCTGTAACTGTAGCTAATGCAAAGCTGTGTTGAGCTTATTGTTCCTGTAAATATATGTACTACAGCAAGGGTGCTCAAACTCTGGCTCACAGGCCAAATATGGCTAGGGTGACCACTCATCCCTAATTGCATGCACACACAAGCACGTGGCCAGGAATATAGCCCCAGGCAGCAGTAGAGAGCCGCTGCTCCAGCTGCCTGCAGGTAAGTCTATGTGGGGGGTGGGAGGGGGGTGGTGCAGATTGAAGGCCCCCATGGTAAGGAAGAGAGTGGGACATGGGCTGGGCCTGGAGGCATTGCCCAGTCAGGGTGGTGCATGGGGCCTGTAGCCAGGGTGGGGACTGGGACAGAGCCATAGGTGGTTTGTCCAGGGGCTGGGAGGGCTGGCTGAGAATGGCGCTGGATCCCTGCTGTTGTGTGTACTCCTGGGGAAGGGGTAATGGGGGTGCACATGCTTCCAGATTTGTGTGGGACAGGGTGCAGCGGTGCAGAGTTGTGCAGGAGGCACCTCACCGTGGTGGTGCAACTGGCTCAGGGCTCCCAGGGGGAAGACAGCAGGGCAGGGAGCCCTGAGCCCACAGTGGGCAGCCTGCATGTGCCTCTGCCCACCTCTCCCCTTCCCAGGCTGTGCTCGGCTGTGCTCTGGGCATGTTGGGGGTTGGAGGGGAGGGAGGTGGGCATGTGTCCTGCCTTCCCATTTTGAAAAGGTGGTCACCCTAAATGTGCCCACAGAGCCTTTGAATCCAGCCCACAGGGCTCCCCACGGGCTGGGAAATTTGGCAGCAGGGGAGAAATGGCAGTTAGCACTGCCACTCCTCCACAGTGACAAAATCCCAAGTCCTGTCAGTTGGTCGGAGCCCGGCCCTAGTGCTCCCCCGCAAGACCAGAAAGGGGCTGGGCCATGCCCCCTTCCCACAGGGCCAGGCCACACTCCCTCCCTCCGCAGAGCTGAATCAGAGCCAGGTCATGCCTCCCCCTCCCCCGCTGTGGGGCCAGATTGGGGCCAGAGCAAGCCCCCTTCCACTATGTGGCTGGATCAGGGCTGGACTGCCCCCCTCTACTATCTACACAGCCAGATGGTGCCCTGCTGGATCCAGCCCATGGAGGGATCTGGCAGTACCCATCTGGCCAAAAAGGTTGAGCACCACTGCATTACAGTATTTGGTAGAAATGTAGTTTTGATATATCTTTATTTCAGGTAAGGTTGTGTTAGTAAAGAAGCGATTAACTTGAACAGCCCACGATTGTTCATAGTTGGAACTGAGTCACTAGCTGAGAATTAGTGCTTGATTAATTCATACAGTGACTTGGTTTGTGTGTTGGTCCTCCATGTGGACATGCTAAGAGGCGTGGGGAAGCCTGGGTCTGGTTAGGCAATTATATATTTGCATTTTAAAAGAAGCCTGATATCTACCTAGCTGGTCAAACTATCACAAAGGAGATACTGTATATCTGATTAATTAATCTACGTGTCTAAAAAGGATGGAAGTGTTTAGTTTGGTAGATATGCAGTTTGGGGGATTAGGAAATTACTAGCTTAATATGAGCCTCCCTAGAGCTGAAGGGGTGACTTATGTTAATAGTCAGACTGGCAGAGGTACTTAAGCCTGCATTGAAATCATGGCTTTATTTTCAGTCTTCCCAGGTACAAGGGCAGGCCTGAACCCCCCAGCCAAGGAGGCTGAAGGGAGACACCAAGTTGACAGGAAGGCACAAGAGGGCAGGGTCAGAGCCAGAAGATGCATTTAGACCCTTGAAGCTGGCTACGGACTACATCTTTGGTTTTAAGGTGTATAGTAAGAACAAGTAAATGTTCTGGTATTTTCTTTTCTTAGTTGACTCTTCTATCTCTCTCTGTCTCAACATGTGGTTACTGGTTTCTTATGTTTGTTCTGTTTTAATAATAAATCCTTGCATTTGTTTCCTTAATGGCTGACTGTGGAAGGGGTGACTTCTGGGTAGGGGATATTCTAGGCTTCGCAGATACTGGGACATGACTCTGAGATTTTGGACTGTCTGGAAAATTCAAGATGGCTGGCCCCCCATATAACCGATAATGCCTCTCTCTGTGCTTTCTGTGTGGGCTGGGAGTGACCCGAGCCCTTTTCCGTGCTGCACGAGGGCTGTGGCCAGCAGCCCGGGCACGCCGGGTCGGAGAGGGAAGGCCGTTGAGCTGGAATTAGGCACAAACGCTTAGCGGTAGTTTAAAAGATTGTTTACTTACACCGAGATGGCAGTGGTGCAGGCTGGAAAACTTGCTTGAGTTGCGGTTACAGACAGACAACAAAACAAAACTCGAACCTGCAGGGCACGAGGGTACGTCGCAAGGGGTTTTTGGCGACAGGAAGATGCAAAACACGAGGGTACGTCGCAAGGGGTTTTTGGCGACAGGAAGATAAACCTGCAGGACTCGAACCCGGGTAGAAGAGCTCTGAGGTCAGTCGTCTGGCAAGGACTCACACAAAGTTTGCTAGGCTCCATGGGTCCGGTTCTTTTGCGCGCAGGAAGGGATACGTCTAGGCTGCGATCGACGACGGGGAGAGGCTAGAGGTTGATCAGACCTCTGTTGCCTGCTTGAAATGCTCTGGGTCCGTAAGGATCCGCAGCACTTAGAGATCTTCACACAGCGTGAAGTCTCCTCCTCCCAGTGTTCGTGGAGTCCTCCAACTTGGGCGGAAACCACTCAAGCCTTTTATACGGCTAGCAAGCCAATCGCTAGCCGCTACGTGTGAATAATTTAGAACTGGCCAATAATGGGACTCGAATTAGCATACAAATGGTGGGAACTCTTTGCAACGAGCATTTCTGTGCTGCAACAAAGAAATGCACCCTGCAAAGAAAGCTTCAAATTGGCGGGAAATTCTCCCTTGCACCGGGGTTCTCTTTTGCAGCAGAAAACTCCACCGTGCAAGGAAGCTATAATTTAGCGGGAACAATTTAGCAGTGCCGAAGGACACAAAAACAAAAATCACACCCTTTGGGTTGTGACACTTTCCAAACAGTAATTATAGTATTTTAAATAATGTCTCAGTGCAGTGGATACATTATATAATACCAATAAGTAAATTGAGGCAAAGAGGGTGTTCATGGCAACAGAGAAAGTAAGTGATAGAGATGAAGAACGGAAGAATTGATTTCCTAAAGTCCATTTCTGTAGTCATTTTACTGTTTTTAACATAGGGGTCCATTCCAGACTGAATTTCTGAATGGTATGTATATATGAGATACTATGGGATATAGTGCTTTGTTTGATGAAGATGCCTTTTCCCTCAAGCAGTGGAGAAACTATGTGTAGCAAAGCCATGTCATGCCTCGTTAGTGTATGAGTTACTGTTCACTCTGGGTTGCATTGCTAATGTCTCTTCCTTTCAATAAGTCTGGCTGGTGAAAGTTGCAAGTGAAAGTATATTCGTTGCAGTAGAATCATCTCTGGGAATTGGTCCCCATCTCTTGTCATTGTCATCCATCATCCACTATACTGCATGAGTGGAGGGAAGGGAATCTCAGGGGGATAAAAAACACCACAGTGAAATTTTTACATGAGAGAACCACAATGAGTCCCTGCTTAGTTATCCAGCATATGACATTCAATATTTATAGCAATGTACATTAGGGGAAGAAAAAAAACCCCACAGGCACTGCAGCAAAAGGTATTGGATGCATGGCCTAATTTTTAAAAAGCATCCTCTGCTTCCATCCAACCACTTCTGGGCACACACATTGACACGCATAAACATGTATATGCATTTTTTGCTCAGTATCATCTGTACATATGAGTTATGGTACTTATGTGTACAGACATAATGCAGAAGGGGCAAACTCTGCAACTCATTCCCCAGCTGAATGCAGCACATTCATGAGCATAGTCCCAATATGTAGACATGTGCAAAGCTGTACATTTTTAACTGTAAAATGGATTGAGATCTAATTGAGAGCCTGGCTTCATATGCGTTTCATTATGTAATTGTTTCTGTAAGTACAGTGAACTGTCCTGCATTAAAGCATTTAAGCTACATAGGAATTCAAGGCATATGGCAGAGTTTTTATTCTTTGTTCAATTAATACCAAATTCAAGTCCTCAAGTTACACTGTGAAACCGATCAAAGTCAATGGGTTGAATGGGTGTAATCAGAGCAGAGTTTGAGTTTTGATTACATGCAGTCTCCACCCAGTGTAATTAAGTTGTTTGGATATAAATACCAGCAGAATTTGGTACCATGATTTGAAACTAGACAAGAGTCAGGAGCACACAATTAAAGGAACCCTGGCATGCTGGAAACCAGTCAATTACAGGAATAAGTAAAAAGTATCTTCACCTTCAAGACCTGCCTGTGATGCCATTGAATAGTTCATGTGGTTTTACATTCATATAGACCTATTTCTATGTAGATTTTTTTCTCCACTGTGCCTGCATAGCAGATACCCCATTTAAAATGAGAAAAGGATGCACTGAATACTATATGTGTGTCTAATCTCAAGACAGAAGAGCAGGAGAGAGCTGTATCTAAGCATTTTTGTTCGTTTAGCTGTTTTGAAATATATGGATAAACAAAATACTGTAGCTAGCCTGATATTCATACATTGAAATCACATGTGGACAGTTTCATGCTTTGTGCGTGTGCCTCTTGCATACAGCTTGGCTCTGTTATGCAAACGCAGGCATGCATGATCTGATGGCTAGAGACAAGAGCAGCAAAGGGGGACTTCAGCTAAGAAGAGTCAGTTGAGGACAGGGAACACTCTGTCTTTTTGTTAAATGGTGTAACAGAAGAAAAAATAGAGAACTTTGCTTTGCCCATGTCCCAAGATCCCCTTTACCCTTTAGAAGGCTTACCAGAAACTCGATGAGCCAAGGAAGTCTGTGGGAGCAATGAGAATTTCTATACAAAAAATGGCTTGAGGGTGCAGTTTTGATTTCTTGAATAAAAATTCTTTGCAGAGAGGAGCAATGCAGATGTTGCTAAGGAAACTGAATTTTTCCCCTCACAGGAAGATGGATGCCAACAACACACACAGCTTGGCTGCTGCTGGAATTACAGGCCATTTCCTCCTACAGATTTAAATGGTGCCAAGGCCTTGTGCTCCCTTTCTGTGAAGAAATGAATATTAACAAATGAATATTAACCAAATTGTAATGGTGTTTGGACAGTTGTAATACTTCCCCTTTGCAAAAGGTTTTTACATCTCATACACAGAGGTACAAAGCACTCTGCAGTTCCTTCCCAATCAAACATCCTCCCACTTGAAAATCATGAAAAATTGGTGCTTCGACTAATTGTCTACATTTTGTTTTTCTTTGTGATGAGTCTTTCATCTTGGCAAAATAGGTGAGCCTACATTGTAGCATCTGGTACAGATAATCAGATTAGGAAGGCTTGCTTTCTATAAGTGTTCTTTCATTTGTGTCCGTGTTCAGGTATGGAGATGAGAGCATTGATGTGTACCTCCTTTTATTTTTTTTCCCTTCCTTCAGTTGGTGTAGTCATAGTAATGATGCACACACACACACACACATCTGTATCTATATAACTATCTAGCTACCTATAGATATAGGTATAGATATCTCTAGATATAGCTATTGATATCTATTCATTGCAGTTATATGTATATATATGTTCATTGCAATAACATGCATATTTCAGAAGCAGGGATGAGTAGCTGGACAAGCCATTGCAGCTAGGAAAGCCGCATGCCATCACTTTGCTGCATTACTCATATATAAATCTAAGGTTTAGAAGCAACCTAGGTGTTCTGGCTATTTTGGTGCTGATTGAATACATCCTGGGTGTGTCTACACATGCAATTAATGCAAAGCAGTTAACACTGGTGCATATTGCACCATAGTTTATTGCTCCCGGTTGCTGTGTTTACATTTGTGCCTGGGACCGCAGCATGAAGAACTGGGTTGGAGCAGCCCCAGTTGGCAGGGCTGCTCCCCGCTGGCTCAATGTGCTGCAGAGGGACTGGCTGGGGCATGAGGGTGCTGAAAGTGAGGGGCTGCCTAATTAGCTCTTCAGTAAACTCTCTGCATCTAAACGTGTTGCCCTATTAGGCTGCAGTAAACTAATTAACTCTGCCATAGGTTAGTACTTGTGAACATAAGTACTATCCTATGGTGGAGTTATTTGCTATATAGCAATGCATGTGTACGTGCTGACAGGGCTCTCTGGGGCATGAGGATGCTTCAGTGCAGGGGCTGTCTGCTGGCTGGCCCTGCACTGCAGCTCCCTCATGCCCCTGCCAGCCTCTCTGCAGCATGTAAACTAATTAACTCTGCCATAGGTTAGTACTTGTGAACATAAGTACTATCCTATGGTGGAGTTATTTGCTATATAGCAATGCATGTGTACGTGCTGACAGGGCTCTCTGGGGCATGAGGATGCTTCAGTGCAGGGGCTGTCTGCTGGCTGGCCCTGCACTGCAGCTCCCTCATGCCCCTGCCAGCCTCTCTGCAGCATGTTGACCTAGGGCTGCCTAATTAGCTCTTCAGTAAACTCTCTGCATCTAAACGTGTTGCCCTATTAGGCTGCAGTAAACTAATTAACTCTGCCATAGGTTAGTACTTGTGAACATAAGTACTATCCTATGGTGGAGTTATTTGCTATATAGCAATGCATGTGTACGTGCTGACAGGGCTCTCTGGGGCATGAGGATGCTTCAGTGCAGGGGCTGTCTGCTGGCTGGCCCTGCACTGCAGCTCCCTCATGCCCCTGCCAGCCTCTCTGCAGCATGTTGACCTAGGACAGAGCAGCTCTGGGCTGGCAGGCTGACCCCCCAGGCTCCCTGCCAGCCAAAGCTGCTCTGACCTGGCTCAATGTGCTGTGATCCCGGGAGCACATGTAAATATGGCACCTGGGAGCAATAAACTCTGACGTGATATGCACCAAAGTTTATTGCTTCACATTAATTGCATTTGTAATCGTGCCTAATGTGAATCAATAAACTCTGGAGTATTTTGAGCTGAAGTAAATTACTCCCAGGTGCAGCGTCTACATATGTGCCTGGGACAGCAGCAATTTGAGCTAGGGTGGAGTAGGCCCAGTCTGGTAGGGGGCTACAGGGGGTCAGCCCTGGGCTTTAGGTGGTGGTGTCAGGTGGCTGAGGGACTGACTGAGGCATGATGGTGCTGAAAGGGCAGAGCCATGTGGCTAGGCAGCAGGCAGGAGTCTGGCCCCTGGTTCACTGGGCTGACTGGACACAATTTATGCCCATAGTCAGTGTCTACATGTGTGTTTAATTGTAGTAAATTACCCCGGCATAAGATAGCACTGTCCACACAATACTATCTTACTGAGATGTTAATTAATTTTCTGTGGCTTAATACTGTTGCATGTGTATACAGTGACATTTTACACCACAACTAATTAGTCTACTCCACAGTTAAACGCATGTGTTGATGCAGCCCCTGAAAACCATAATGGACTCTGACTGTTGTGCTCTTGCAGATCATGTAGCTCCTGGGCTGAGATCTGTATGTGGAAATAATCATGGTGCCTTAGAACTTGGTGTCTGTACCTGGTAGAATGGAGACAGGGACATTTGCTGAGATCCTCATGGGGAAAATGGTGCTGGTGACTCAAACTAAAATAAATGTTATTTTAAAGCAAGATCCTGCAAACAGTTCAGCAACAGTTCTTACTACTATGAATAGGCCAACTGCATTAGATGGTACTGCCCACGATAGCATCACCGTGACTTGGAATCAAGTGTTTGCAGGGCTGGAACTTTATACAATAAAATCTAACATCCAAAGGCTTGATTCTGCTCTCACTCGTGCTGGTTTTACATACAAGTCCATCTATGTCAGTAAATTTGTTCTTTATTTGCAGCTGTATATGGGAAGTAGTTAGTTGTGTTAGTCTGAAGTCGAACAGAAGGCAGGGCAGGGGGTCATCTTTAGAGAGTAACTCATTCAGAGCTTAGGCTTTCATAGGTGAGATCCTATTCTGTTAGAAGTTAAGAATGGACTTAATACACATATTTTTGTGCCAGATGTGCCAGAAATCCAGTGCATCAGAGCAGACTCAATTAACTGAGTCTGCTCCGCACACGAGTGGATGGGCACAGCACTGCATTGCTTGCAGTTGTATAAGCAGTGAAATGCACATCAACGCACAGAAAATGGCAGTGGTCCTCTTTTGAACTAAAACACCTTCTATATGTTGCAGTGCTTGCATGTGTAAAAATGCCCTCAGAAAGCAGGGGTTTTAAATAGAAGGAAATTTAAATACAAAGATGGGGAGGAGACTGCTAAGAGAGGCAAAGGTAGATTGAATAGGTCAATAAACCCACTAACGGACATAGTGATTATAAAAACTAGTTCAGGTAATGGGATACAATTACATAGTCTCTGTTGAAATCATAGTTAACACAAGCCAGTCTGTGGATGTTTTCTTCTCAAGTTTCACGTTCAAGTCATGAAAGCTTATATCTCTCTGAACCAATCTCTTAAGGTATCACCTTGTACCTTCTGCCTTAAAGTGGTATACCATATTTAACTGTATCCAAAATGATTCTTCCCCCCCCACCCTTCAAGATTAAGGGGGGGAAGTCCCTGGTCTTGGATTGGAATACAAGGGGGAGGGGAGGCAAGAGGCTATTGTGGCTCTGGTTTGGGCCTAGGCTCAGAGTCAGAGACACAGGCACTGGCCTCTCCTCTTTGGCAGCCTCTGTCCCCTGCTGCCTCTGCCCTGCATTGCTATGCCCTCCCTTCCTGCTTGCACTGTCTCCACTCCCTCTACCACCTCTGCCCCGTGCTGCCTTGCTCTCCCCACCATCTCTGTCACTGCCCACTGCTTCTGCCCCTCCATGCTGCCCCCTGCTCGCCCACTCCTGGGGCTAGGGCTGGGGATAGAGCTGTTGCCACCACAACTGCTGCTAGCAGTGAGGGCTGAAGCCAACATATAGTCCATGCCCTAGGCCAAAGAGGGGCAGGAGCCATGACTGGTTGTAAGTGGCAGCCGTAGAGTGGAAGAAGTGGCAGAAGGGGGCAGGCACCAGCATATATACGCATACTTTTTTTCCAGCAATGCACTGGAGATCCGCCACTTCAGAGCAAACTTGATTATTTGCGAACTGAGGCAAACTGCACTGCTCTGCATGCAGTTATGTAAGTGGTGAAACATGCATCAGCTCGCAGAAAATGGTGGTGGTGTGCTTTTGAACTAACGCACCTTTGGGGTGTGTTAGTTCAAAAGCACGCCGCCACCATTTGCTCAGCACTGATGCACATTTTGCCACTTCTACAACTGCATGTGTAAAAGTGATGGGCGCTTTTCAAAGCTCCCAGCTCTGCAACACTTGCATGTATAAAAGTGCTGCACGGGTTGCAGGCACCAGAGGGAGGGCAAAGGCAAGAGGGGCAAACAGCAAGGGGAAGGAACCAGGGGGCACAGGCATGGTGGGGGGCAAGAGGTGGAGGAGACAGGTGGCAGTAGGTAAGGGGCAAGGATCAGGCAGCTTCACTCTCTTGCTGCCTGTCCCTTTGCTACTACTGTCCCCACACAGTGATAGGGGAACAAATTTAAGATGATGCTCTAAAAATTAGATTCTATACATGAAAAGTAACAAGCGTATTAATTTTCCATGTGTAGAATCTAATTATTGGGGGGGAGTCATCTTAAATTCAAAAGTGTCTTGGATTTAGGTAAATATGATATATGATAGAAAATTCGGGCCTGCTTTCAGATTTCTGCAAGTTTTCTGCTGCATTCTATTCTGTCTATAGTATATTTCATCACACTATAGCATATATTATTCTTGGCCAAGAGAGAGAACCAGGCAAAGAGAGAGAAACCTAGATAACTCCCAAAAGAGTAGATGGAACTGAAAGGAATTTCACAATAGCAATGATTAGTATCTTCATTGAAGAAGAGAACTGTGAACAATGTAGAGCAATTTTAGTATCTGTTCAGTATGACGACAGTAGAACCACTCTCTATAAAGGGACCATTTCAGTTACAGTTAAACTCCTTTGTGCTTCACTTCAGTAATTTTCACAGAAGGTGGAGGGGTAGAAGGGCACTGGAGCAGCTAATACAGTGATTATGCAGAAGCCGTTTTTAGATTCTTGAGTTTAGCGTAGAAAAAATAAGAGGCTGCTGTTTATTTCAGGGTTATTGAATGGGCTGTATTCTCATGATACCTACAGCCATCAGAGGATTATTCTTGCCAAGTTCTCCTTGGAGATATTTTCTATTCCAGCAGAATAAAATTGTTGATGTATCATTCCCTCTCTCTCATTTTGCCAGCTGCCTAAAGTGAACATTTGTCCTGTATCCTGAATTTGTAATAGGTTTTCCATCTTATGTTTACCATCTGTTACTAATATTACTATTTGTATTATGGCAGAACCTTGTAATATCAAGGAGCATTGATACCCACTGCACCACAAGGTGCACAAACATGAAGTGAGGGGCAATTCCTGCCTAAAAAGATTACAGTAAAAATAGATAAAACAGACAAAGGTGGGGGAGGAGACAGAAATGGAATAGTCGACCTACTTCCCAAAGCTGATTAATGTCAGTGGCAGACTTGAGAAAAGAAGCCTGGATTTCTGGCTACCAGTGCTCCATCCACTGCCCCTCCCGGCCCCCTTGGTCTCCTACATGTGTCATTCTTAGTTTACTAGTCTCAATAGTTGAAGCAGAATTGTCTCCCAACATCATAGCCTAAAATTTGACAATACATTCCTATCGGTGAAGAAGATAACGATCTAATTTCTCTTCAGTTTGCCTCTGGAGGTCCAAGTCTGTCCAATTCCAAAAGAATAACTAAGAAAAAAAGGAGTCTTTAACCATCTCCATCCACACCTAACTGGCCCAATATTTCAAGGTATTTATTTAAGTCCCATGTTAAATTAATCACACAGGACACCAGGTGAACTCTCACAGTTCTGGAGAAAAGCTCTGGAAGTAGCCAAACACTCAGCTATTCTTTTCAGAGTGTATGTATAAAAGTCAGTTTTTAGTTTAGTCAGATTTTTCTTTTTTGCTTTCCTTCTCAGCTGATGGGAATTCAAATATGAAGACTTAATTTTACAAGTTTATCACAGCTTTCTCCTTCCATTTGCAAGGGGTGGACACTAGCTCACATTATTGATGCACATTAATTACTGGATGTGTGCTCAAGGAAAAGATTCTGAGGATGTGGGACGGAGTTTGAAGCACTCATTCATCCGTGAAGCTGTAAATTGAGAAACCCAAGTGAGTCCTCTCTGGTTGGAGTTTTAGAAGAATGCCTAAGGTTGCTCTAGCCACAGGGCCTAATCCTGATAGGTACTGAGCTCTTCCTGTGAAGTGGTAGATCCTCTCAGATTCTGACAGAGCTTTGCACCTTGTTGTATCAGGCCCAAATATAAGATTTGGCGGGGTATAAATTATGATCAAGATCCAGAGACATTTGATCATTTTGCATATTATTTCACTCGGTCCCTTTGTTTTTACCTGATGAAGCTGACAATGGTGTTTATATAACAGATTGCAGTGCCTGAGTTGCTCCACGGAGTGGCATTGTCTATCAAGAAATGCTCAACAGATAATGAAAAATAATCTCTGACATCATTTGAGCTCACCTGCTTACTAACAGCATCGCAGAAAGCATTATTACCTCTCCCAAGCATAGTATTCATTAAACAACATCACCTGAATTTGCAGGCTTTGTAGCATTGCAGTATTTTGTTCTCTGCTCACCAAGCTTCTTTGAGGTTTTAGAAAGTCAAAGAAGACTGTCACTTTCAGAATCAGCCTCCTAATCTTAGAGGATTTTAGATTTGACACACAAAACATCAGTGGATGTAGTCTAAAGAATTTCAAAAGCTTGGTTGATAAATAAAGGGTTATGGAGAGCTAAGCTATTTAGGCTATATCCTGGTTTGGTGTAACTGAGCATAGTGTTGAAGTGAAAGGAGTTTTGACTATCTTCAGCAGTTGAGGGTCTGATCCAAAGCGCTGGATATTGAATCTCTCTCTCTCATTCACAGGATCTTGAAGACTCCATTTTCAATAATGTCTCCATATTTTCCAAGCATCACTCCCCCCTTCCATAAAATGGCATTCTGTCTGGAAAAACAAACAAAAATGCATCATGAAGTAAGCATATTTTTACATTTTGTACATAGTAATTTTGCTGATGAATTTAAATCAATTTCTGACTATTGCCAACATTTGTATGGATGGAAAATAATGTGTGATTTTTTAAAACTGAAAACTGGATGCTTGGTAAACATTTTTTTTTAGATTTTAATTAAAATGTTGGTAAAATAGAAAAAAATGATAAAATGGGAAATGTCAAACCCTGTAAACCAGAAAATGTCAATGTTTTTCATTAATTCAGTCGTTCCCCATTCTTTTGCCTGCCTGCAATTAAAATAATTTTGTTTGTAAAGCATCAGATGTGACTATTTCTGCTATTTCTGTGCCAGTGAGCACCCGTTTTAACTGTCTACCAAGAGAGGTTGTAGAGTTTCCACCCCTTGAAGTCTTCATATCAAAAGTGGTTGCTGGCACTATGGACTTCAGTATGGTCTGTGTAAACCAGGTTGCTCAATCCCACCGAGGCCCACATCTACACTGCTACTACCACATCTATGCTATTACTGTTGTCGGCACTACCAAGATTAAAACCAGCAAGTGTACAGATAATTATGTGGCCCACATTACACAGGAGGTCAAAGTAGCTAATCTAATGGTGCCTTCTGGTTTTCACCTCTATAAATCTGTGGACAGTATTTCAAAGCATGGCACAATCATGTTAATTGACATGAACATTGGGGGAAACCCATTGCAAATTTATTTAGCAAATTAGCAAGTAGTGGAAAAAATATAAAATTAAGAATAAATCACCACTGGCTATTATCATTATGGCTTAATTACTTACGAAAATATTTCATAATGTATCAGAAAAGGCCTTACGTATATTGTGTAGGACTGCATCAATTCATATGAGATGTGCCATGAGTGTTGTTCAATATGAATAGGAGTAACAGATTCAAGAAAAGTATTCTTTAGTGTATTTTATGAATAGGCTAAAGTCATAATGATGGGTGACTCACTTTGGCATCTATGAATTTTTTTCTGAGAAGTGAAAAGGTTAGATTTTAGCGTGGAATATATAGTGGATTGATTTATGAGCATTTATGAGCAAATTCTATGTAACATACCTGTATGACCCTGCCTTTCTTCCATCCTAACTAATATAAATAATTATTTACAAAGATAGGACATGTAATGTAAATGGAATGCAAAATGTATCCAAAACTTGCAAAACAATGCAGCTTACAACCTTCTGCCATATCGCTCAAATAGTCTTTGAAAGTGTTTTACAGCATGGATCTCCTTTGCATTTTAGCCCTTAGACCAAATGGTTATTGGTGCCAAGATATCATTGCTGAATTATCAAAGTAATGATAACTTGAGACTAATAGCAAATGGAAGTTAACAGTACAGATGTGCCTGCAAAAACTAATTGAATATGATCTGTCAGCAAATGCACACATGCAAGATCACTTCACACATTATTTTTCTCTCCTGTAGGTGGAAGTGAGGGAAGCTGAATATATTTTGAAGCTATCTGCAAACTATTCAAAGACAGAATCTGAAAACATTGTGTGTTTTTGGCCATGGGTGGCTGGTGCCTCCCAAGTCTGGGGGAACACAAGTGGGGCATGACCAGGTGGGGAGGTCTGACGTGCTGCCCTCGGAGCCGGTTTCAGGGGGGCGCATGAGCACTCTCCATGCCTCCCTACCAGCTGGAGCGTTCCCTGTCAGGGAGGCACCAGAGCTGTCAGAGAGGGGCACGTGTCCCCCTGCACCCCACCAAACATCACCTATGTTCTTGGCTAAAGTTTTTCCATGCTACCATTGAAGGAAAGACAGCCCAATGGGAAGAAATGGTTTGCTCAGTAGTTGAGGTGCTGGACTGGGACTTGGAAAACTGGATTTCATTCTCTGCTGTGTCAGGATTCCCCAAGCAAGTCACTCATTTAGGCACCTAATTATATGGCAGTAGGAGGCAACACATTTAGGCAACTCAGGCAACATATTACCCACAGAACCTTCCCATTTTGCTCATAGGAAACTAGAAAGGAAGGGCAATTAAAAGGTTGAAACTGAGTCCCATAACCCCAGTTGCCCACAACATGTTACTTGCTCAATATAGTGGCTTATGGGCCAGTGAATATTGGGAACCATTTCCTCTGCATATCTTCATCTCAGGCAATATTTTTTTGGTGCCTAATTTCTTCGTCTGTAAAATGGGAATCATAGCACTTCCCTATCTTTCAGGAGTACTATAATGTACTCCGACACCAATGGGACTGTAAACATTATTTATTTAGAGAAATAAATAAACAAAATGTCTCATTATAGACCCTTTTATCTCCATCCATGTATGGCCCTGAGGATCTCTGGATATTGTTGCTCATTTTCAATGTGTCCTCTTTGCCAGGGACTGCTTTTGAGTAGTCATTTCTTCCTTCAGTTAAGAAGGCTAGAAAACTCAACCCCCTTGAACCACCCAGGTGGTTTCACTCTGAGACAAACAGGAGCTGATCATATCACTCACTGCCCATTTCCCAACCGTTATATAAAGCATCAGCTTTATCGCTAGTTTCAAACAGACTTTTCTCCATTCCTGTGAATACTGCGGTAATTTTTTATCCTGGGCTTTGAGGCCTAACTGTGCATCAGCATCCAAATCCTTCCCATGAAGCTGAGATTCCCAGCTGACAGCTACAGTGTTATGATTGGGCTCTTGAACAGGATGAGGGCTATTCCAGTAAAATAATGTTCCAGGAAGAAAAGGGGGATCTGTGATTTGTGTTTTTCTGATAGGAGGTCATGGAGGCACAAGCTATTTAAAAATTGTGGAGAGAGATCTCATTATTTTCATGGCTCTGAAGACCTTGATGGCTAACTATAATATGGTGGATGCACCTTTCCTATGTTACTCTTTTTTGAGCATGGGGTATTCTGCTACTGGTCCCACTATTTAGCCATCAGGTAGCCTCACGTTATTCAGGGTGCTGAATTATCCATTTCTGCCCCAGTTGCCTTTTTGTGTTCTAGAGGCTCCCTCTCTGCTTGTTCAATAGCTAACGATAAAAACCATTCTGAAGCACAGTAAATTACTAGCTCTGGTTAAAATGGATTCTAACAGGGCAATGTGCGTGTGTAAAATCCTGTTATTAGAATGGGATTCAAAAGCCATTCTCCGCCCTAGGTTTATTCCCAGTATAGATTTTTGTGCTACCTAGATTAGGGAGGCATTATAAAGCAGAGCTTTTTACGCTCACTCATGACATCAGTGTGTGCAGCTTGCAATTCCTTGCAAGCAGAAAAAGGAGCTTCCAGATCAAGCAAAGATAATTTGGGAGTTGTCTGTCTGTGGACAGACACATGAACCCCTAATGCATACAGGTAGTTAGTACAGCAGATATGAATTCCACACATCCCATCTCTCTTGGCTCATTTTCCTTTCTAGTCAGTAAAATAATTCACTGTGTCAATAGCACATGGAAGGCAGTGATGCTAATTTACATTTCTCTGTAAAGGATTTCAGATGATTACACTTCACTTGCAGCCAATACTATGCTAATGAGAACTTTGCAATTCCAGAACACAGCTTAGCTTGATGATCATGGCCTCTGTATTACTGTAAATGACCTGTGGCACAGTTTTAATTAAAGAAGCTGGACATGTCATTAAAATAACAATAGCTTACTATCAGTTTCTGTGGCAAGCCTCGGCTTCTGGCTGATGTGGGTGTTTGTGTGTATAGTCTATGTGTGGGTGGGTTACTACACGAAAGGCTCAGAAAGGAAAGCATGTGTCATTTCTAAATGGATATTACCTAAAAGGCACGTTTGCAGGTTCCCTGAAGCTGCTTATTATTGTCACAAGAGAAACAGAAAACAGGGTTACACCATACAAACCTAGGCAGAAACTGGTGTGGACCTGATCCTGTTTTTCTCGTTCTGTGTTTGAACTGATGTAGCAAAAGCTCTGGCAAGGTTTGTGGGCTACCAGGCCAGAATTGGCATCTCTTACGAGTGTTAGAGAGGCTGGCAGTGGCATTTGTGAATCCCTGATTGAACAAATAATTGCCAATGTGAACGGGTAACCCACAACTGGCACACAATTGTGTATTTGCCAGATTTTGGCCCTGGACCAAAATATCAGATCCAAACAAAACAGTGCCACACTGTCCAGGAAAATCTGGACCTTGATCAAAATCTTATGGCTTGAGATTATTTCTGGTACCATATTTCACAGTGTGTAAATCAAGGTTTGAAGCCAAAATACTTACCTTTAAATTTCCACCTTGACTTATACACTGTATCAATACTTTTGACCCCCATCCCAGTGCCACCCTAGCCCCAGCTGAACCCTGGCCCAGCCCCAACCCAATCCAACCTTATTCCCCTACCACGAGATGGCATCCCTGTTGCTGGAGGCCATGGGGTGTGGGCCTGGCTTGAGCATGGCCTGTGGGCCTTGCCATCACCATGTAGATGCCACTTGGCTGGGTGATGAGTCCCAGTCCGATCCCATGTGAGCGGCACTCCCTCGGCCACACCAGCCAAGTGCTGAGCCTGGGCCTGTCCCTTGTGAGCAATGCTGTGGGACCTGTCCATCAGCCAGCAGTGAGGGCATACAGGGGCCAGTACAAGTTGACCCCATATTTCTGATCCAAAAAGTTAGGTTGGCTTATACACCAGATCTACAAAATCCTAACTTTTTGGATGAGAAAAATGGGCCTGACTTATACACTGCACTGACTTGTACACCACGAAATGTAGTAATTGGGGTTGGGGGGAGCGTTGTGGATTTGTATTTCAGGAGTGTCAGATAGACACAGCTTTAGGGGAAAAAAGAAAAGAAAAAAAGGCCAAATTCTGCCCACTCTAAAACTCTGGACTTTGCTGAAACCTCACCTCATGGATGACTAGTTTCCCGCTCAATCTCAACAAGCTTAAAATAGCTCTGCTAGTCACTCAGATCCATAACCTGGTCATCATCTTTCACTTGAACCCCTCTTTTTAGGTCCTTACATCCAGCCCATGTCAAAGACTTGCAGAGGCTTTCTATATAACAGCTGCAAGCAGAAGTCATATTTATCCCAGGATGAACCATTTTATCCCAGGACACAGTGCAATCATACAGACCATTGCCTTGGGACTAAATCCTAAAACAGTTTCCTGAAGAAGAGGTGGCAAGTTTATCTTGGTGTATTGCAAAGTACAACTGTACAGTTATCCCAGGATTGCATCACTGTAACAATGGCAGAAGAGTGGCACTGCATTTAGCCGCTCACTAAACCTTGATTAGAAGGGCAATGTGTGTACATGCCAATCCTGGGATATGATTGTTCCAAGAAAATACAGGCACAACTTATCCAGGGTCAAATGCAGCATCTGTTCCTAGCCTAAAGTCAGCCTTTCCTATCCATCTTCACAGCTAAAACCCTCATGCAGGCTCTTACTATGTTGCTTCTCAGTTAATGAGCATCCTGTTTCCTGGCCTTGACAAATGCAGTCTTGCCTTGCTCATACCCATCCAAAATGCTGATGCAAAAATGATTTCTCTAACTCATTGTTTTGACTCTGTTGTCACTCTATGTGTATCCCTCAACATTCTCTCCTTTCTCTATCACATCAAACACAAGTCTTTTCTTTCCAAGGATTTCACAGCCTATCCCCAATCTAGCTATCTTCTCTTATTCAATGCAAAAAGGTCAGTTCCTGCCTCCAGTCAACCTATGTTGCCAGTGTCCATCACCTGCTTGTTACGTTTTCAAATCTGGACTGTTGTGCTCTTTCCTAGGAGCTTCCCATAAACATCTCCAAAGTTATCTCCCGAGCTTCTGTCAAAACCTTTTGTCAAGACACTTACAAAAATTTTACATGTGCTTCTGACTACTGCCTGAACATTAGTGTCTCATTTTTCTCTTGTACTCCTTAGTTATTTTGTTGGTATTGTTGTTTCTCATCATATACTTGAGCAGTAAGCCCTCTGGGGCAGGAATATTTTTTTTGTTCAGTGGGTGGACAGCACAGGGTATTGGTCCATGACCAGTGCTTGTAAGTCCCACAGTAATAGAAATAATTTATAACAAAATTAATAACATCATCTCTACAAAGTGCTAGTTAAATAAATAGGGCTGGATGGATCTTGGCTTTTTGTATGAAACGAGGCCTTTTGTATGATTATTTTTTCTTTGCAGCATAATATAGACCCTTAGATTTCATAGTTAATGTCTGCACATAGGCACTGCCAAACAAAATACATAAACAATTAATAATTTTATTATTCATTTAACATGCAATTACAACTAGGAGAATATAGTCTTCATTAGTCTCCACTGAAATAAAGAACAGGGAGGGGAGTTTAATTATATGTTGTGTAATCTGGATTGCTACATATAGAAATACCTAAGGCATGTTATTGCTGTCATATTACTTTGTAATTAAAAGAGAATTTATTCTCTACTCTCTCTCAAGCTGTCTTCAAAATGTTTCTTTGGATTTTACCCAGTTTTCAGCCTAAACCCCTATACAATCCACAGAGAAAAGGTTTGGAGGTGATTTAAATCTCGGCTGTTTTATCCAGCTAGGGTAGAAGTTAAACCCCAAGATGTGCTTTTATTTGGTATTGGAAATTGCGCTTTTTACAGCGAGGCTGTGTTGCTGGTCTTCATTACCCTTCCTGCAATTTTCCCAGACAAGGAGACACAACTGACGGGGAAAGAATCCTAGAGCAGCTCAAGCACAGAGAGCCACTGCCTGTGCCCACAGACATGCATTAGTGAGCGTAGAAGCAGTAAGGACACACTGTTTTTGTTTTGCCAAGAATAGGCTCACACATTGCCTAGGTTAACCTAAACACTTAGATCTGGATGCTAGTCATCCTGGTTATCTGTGAAGTGAAGACATACCTTAAGGCATGTTCACTCATATGAAGGGAAATAATGAACGCCTGTCATTCCTGAATGCACACTTGTTTGTGTGTTTCCCTTCATTCCAGAACAGGTTACTCCTCCCCGGGCAAATATCTTGGGTATGTTTGCCTGGGCACATGGGCATGTCCTTCTCTTCCCTATGGGATTTCCACTTCTTTCTTTCCTCATCATGTTAAGATTAAATTCAAGAACAACAGCTGAGAGTGATTAAGCAAGTTTCCTCCCTGAAACAACCAGAATAATGTCTGGGTAGGCAGGGATGGCAGTTTACTAGTGACTGAAGTCAGGCCCTTTGTCTAGAATTTAATTTTATCTCTTTTCCCTCACCTAGGCCAGTGGTTCTCAACCTTTTTTGTACCAGGACCCATTGTAAACATCAATGGTCAGTCCCAACCCACTGCCCCCAGGCTCCAGCACCCCAGTGTATGGGGTGGGTGTATGGGGCATGGGGAGCCCCAAGCAGCCCCTCACAGGCTGCAACTCTGCCAGCCTGCAAGGGAAAAGCCAGTTTCCCACATTTTTCTCCTTTAAAGGAGAAAACCTTTTGAAGTTTGTTGATCCATTTTTAAAGTTTGTTCGCAACCCTTTCATATATGCTTGCAACCCACTTTTGGGTCATGACCCACAGTTTGAGAAATGATGATTTAAGCCATTACCAGCCATAGGCAAAAACAATTTCAAAAGACATTAAAATTAGGTTTCACTTTTAGACGCACTACTCTGCCATTAGGCCATCAGCCTAGGTTCTCCATTATTGATTTATTCCCAAGATTTTTTAAAGCTATACACAAATGATACTACAAGGAACCATCAAGAGACCAACAAAAGACCTGGTGCTTAATGCAGGGTTTGTCAACTCCAAAGCAGGGGGCACTTGGGAAGGCCCTAGGGGCTACGCATGGGCAGGTGTGGATGGAGCACTGCCACTCACCACCCCATACTGCTGCGTCCCAGGAGCAGAGCCGGAGGGTGGAAGGGGAAGGGGGCAAGGGAAGCAGTGCCCCTCTGCCGGCTAGGAAAAAGCTTCCAGCAATTGGTGGGGCATTCCCACCAATCAGATGATGGCTGGGAGAGGCTTGCCCCACCCCTACCCAGGGTGAGGTGAAGAGTCTGGACCTGGTTGGGGATTACTCCCCCACTCTTCCCGATTGGTCCATTTGAGCCCCCAGAGGGTATAAAAAGAACAGGATGCCCAGCACATGTAAGAGAGGGTGGTTGGTGTTGAGGGATGAAGAAGAGGACAAGGCGAAAGCAGGGCTGGTTAGAGATGGCCAGTGGGGGCAGATGCCATTGCCCTGAAGAGCACAAAGACCCCCTTGGGGGGATGAGAGCAGAAGATGGCTGCAACCTCCATTCGGTGCATGAGCGGTGTACAGCGGCGAGCCCCTGGGAGCTGCACAAGGCGGCTTGGGTTTCCAGCCCCACAGTTGGTGCAGACAGCGCTACACCGAGGGTCCCAGTGGGACCAAGACCCTGGGAGCTGCTCGAGGTGGCTGAGGTCCCTAAACCCTGCATGAGGCTGGGAACTCAGTGCAGGAGGTGCTGCATGACGGGTCCCTGAGGGACTGAGATCCTGGGAGCCGCTTGAGGCGGCTCAGGTCTCCAATCCCTGGCACGCGGCCAGCGCTCGGTGTAGGCTTTGCTGCACAGTTGTTCCAAGCTGGACTGAGGTGGCCCAGGCCCCCAACCCTGAGCAGAAGACAGAGCCTCTGGGAGCATGCAATGGTGCTTGGGGCTACTAGCAGGCTGGTAGCTCAGACAGAGCCAGAGGCCCAAAAGGCCCCTGCAGTGAGGAACAGCTCAGTCGTGGGGATGCTGACTGCCCATGTGGCCCTGGAGTCATGAGTTACTGGGGAAAAGGAGTTCCCATACGGGAGGGAACACCCTGGCCAGGCCTTCCAGGTAGGCTATTTTGGAAAGCATTCATGCTAGGGCCCCCTGAGGGCTGGGAGCACTGGGGATCCTTTTTCCCCTCAGGAGCTTTGTCAGGGCCCAGATACCTAGGGCGTTCTGGGGTGCCCCACCCACTAAGCATGAGGTACTAAATGGTGTCTATGTGCCTTATATTGCATAAACAGTGCTTCATATTGTGTTCTTTTGAGTGCCTTGATTTGTCAGTTGGTTCATTGCTGAATAGTGTTGTTATTCATAGGTTCATTGCTATAGTGTTGTTATTATATGATTCCCCCTACTGAGACCCTAGTTGGAACCTTCTGCTACTACTTACCTGTGACTTACCTGTATCTGGAGCCCTGGTATAAGGTTATATAGCATTTTCCCAGAGGTTACTGTTTATGTTATTTGCTTGTATATCATTCATATATATGAATATATATGTATATCTATATACACACATATGTGTGTGTGTGTCTACACACACACACACACATAGATTCATAGATGTTAGGGTCGGAAGGGACCTCAATAGATCATCGAGTCCGACCCCCTGCATAGGCAGTGGGAGCCCATTCCAGACCTTGGCCACTCTAACTGTGAAGAAGTTCTTCCTAATGTCCAGTCTAAATCTGCTCTCTGCTAGCTTGTGGCCATTATTTCTTGTAATTCCCGGGGGCGCCTTGGTGAATAAAACCTCACCAATTCCCTTCTGTGCCCCCATCATGAACTTATAGGCAGCCACAAGGTCGCCTCTCAACCTTCTCTTGCGGAGGCTGAAAAGGTCCAGGTTCTCTAGTCTCTCCTCATAGGGCTTGGTCTGCAAGCCCTTAACCATACGAGTGGCCCTTCTCTGGACTCTCTCCAGGTTATCCACATCCCTCTTGAAGTGCGGCGCCCAGAATTGCATGCAGTACTCCAACTGCGGTCTGACCAGCGCCCGATAGAGGGGAAGTATCACCTCTTTGGACCTATTCGTCATGCATCTGCTGATGCACGATAAAGTGCCATTGGCTTTTCTGATGGCTTCGTCACACTGCC
>NW_005841878.1:3664519-3669397 GCF_000455745.1 Alligator sinensis
CCTCTCTTAGGAACACTGAGGCAAAGAACTCATTGAGGAGTTCAGCCTTGTCCCCCCTGTCCATCACCAATTGCTTCTGGCCATTTAGCAGGGGTCCTATTCCTCCCTGGGCCTTCCTTTTACTCCCTATATATCTAAAAAACAATTTCTTGTTGTCCTTTACTTGGGATGCCATCCTCAGCTCCATGGTAGCTTTGGCCCGTCTAACTGCCTCCCTACAAGCGCGAGCAGAGGAGGTATATTCGTCTTTGGTGATCTCTCCCTGTTTCCACTTTTTAAGTGCTCCCCTTTTGGCCCTTAGGCTGCCCTGGATTTCTCTGGTCAGTCAAGGAACCCTCCTGGCCCCTTTCCCTCTTTTTCCTCGCATTGGGATCGTCTCCCTTTGTGCCTGAAGGATCATTTCCTTAAGGCACAGCCACCTGTCTTGGGCTCCCATCACTTCAAAACTCCTACTCTGCAGTGCGTCCTTGAATAATTGCCTGAGTTCATTGAAATCAGCTTTCCATATATATATGTGTGTGTGTGTGTGTGTGTGTGGTTATACCCATGTTTCTTTTTCTTGTAATAAGTTAATGTAAATAAATGTGTATGTAGTTAAGTCCCCTGACTGTCCTGGTCTGGTTCTATAGGGACAGAGGGAAACTCAGCAGTCTGCAGTTCCTCCACAGCACACCTGCCAGCTAACAATTCCCTTCAACTGGAGAAGGGGAGTATACCTGGGCTACATAAGAATCAAATTCAAACACAGGGTCAAATGAAAGGTAATGAAATAGTTGCATGATTTGAATGACTCTTTCTGTAAAATGCTCACTTTCTTATACCTGATGAGTGCATTTTAAAAGGATTTAATATGGATTTTTAAATAAGTTTTTTAAATAATTGAGACATGACTACATGAAGCCCATCAGAAAGATGTGTAATTGGATCATCACAATGCTATACAACAGTCTGGAGCATTAATTTTGTTAGAGGATTGGTTGGAAATGAGGTCACCAATTTTCAACTGCATTTTTTTTTTTTACAAGGATTGTGCTAATACATGTATTATATGTGGATTTTCCCCTCATAAGCCCTGAATTCAGCCCAACTGGCAGATTCAAGCCCTTTTATTCCTCCATCGCTAATTTTTTATGTTAGTTACTACTTGCCATTGTGCCTGGACCCACAGACTCCTGACATTCAGGCTTACATACTGAAGGTTGCAGAACATGTTTGCTCCCTCCACCCTGATGACTCATTCAGCCACAAGCCTGCTGGCACAGGGACTCTTGTTTTGATCAATTCCTCAGGGTCTTCCTGCAGACAGATGAAAGCGGGAGTATTTCTGTTAGAATACCCTCCCTAGCTCTAGGTAGCAATGAATCAAAGAACAATTGGCCAGAAATAAGCACCTCAGACAGACTGAAAGAAGGGCGCACATGCCATTGCTTAACAATAGAAATGTAATTTGTTTGTACATTTTAGGGATGGGACAGTGTTTATTTATACACGTTTGCAAGATGAGATTTTCCTCAAGATGGTGGGAACCACTGGTCTTGATCCGATGTTGTCCAGCACTTTGTGTAGTCAGATCATTTCTACTGAGACAGGTGGAACATGCAGTGTTACTGTATCAGAATGGTACCATTTTACCTTCCTCTTGCATTGATGTAAATGACTGCACAAGAGGTCTGTAATAAAGAATAAGGGTCACTGTGCTGTTTTGACTTTACTTAAACCAGATTTTTTATTTCAATTCTATTGGACATGTCTACATATGCACTTATTGCACAGTAAGATAATTTACTGCACAATAAAGCATCACCGTCTACATGTGCGTGGCAATTGGACCAGTGTAGATTAATTTACAGTGCCATCAGATAGTCCTATCTGAAACAGGTACGATCCAATGGCAGAGTAAATTACTGAACTTAAACACACATGTAGACAGTGACATCAGGATTAGTTTACTCCACCTCAAATTGCTCCAGAGTTTATTCAGTTGCATTAATTGCATGTGTAGACGTGCCCACTGTCTGTGGGTTTACTTCAGCCAGAGACAGCATAAAGGCATATGAATTCAGTGCCTTGCTGATCCTAATTATGATGAAGCATCTCTGCATTTCCTTTAGATTTACATATAAATCATCAGGAAGCTGATTAATCTTGATGAAGGGAAATTTTTGAGATGATGAAGTTTCTTCCCTGCGAGCTGGACTATGATGAAAATAAAGAAGGATTTTAGTGTGGTTTCATAAACAAAGCATTCTGTTAAGATACTGTCAGAGTGAAAGGCAGAAAATTCAAAGCTTGGACTGACTTCACTTTAGAATCTTTTTCTCTTCCCACTGATTATCTACACTCAAAAACTGTACTGCTTAACTACACCAGCCAGCTTAAGACAGTACAACAATTAGTATGTATGTAACTGTGTTGCTATTAAGGTGAGTGTGAACGTTTGGTTCCCTGGGGACAAGTAGTGGTGGTGAACCTTGTGTCGCAGCAACTTGTCCCTGGGGACTGCCCATGCCATGCATGCTTGGGTGTGTGGCAAGTTACCCTAGGTGGAGTAGGGATAACTTGCAGAGGCTGGGGCCAGCACTGAGGTCCTGGAGGCCTCCCTGGGCTGCAGCAGTGGCAATTCTGCTGCATGGAGTCTGGCCGGCAGCAGAGCATAGCTCCGGGTGGCCTGGCTCTGCTTCTGAGTGGCACATGCTGCCTGTGTGCGTGCGGCTCCTCTTTTTTTAACATGTATATCAGGGATCAAAAAAACCCATGAATAAAAAAGTGGAGCAGTGCACACATGGGTAGCACATCCTTGCAGTGTGGAGAACATCTAAATGTGTGGTATGTGGTGCAGCAGATGTGTTTGTGGTGCCACATACTGCACAGCCATGCTTGTCTGGATGCGGTCAAGGTGTTTATAGTGATGTACTTACTCCTGTAAAAGGAGAACAAGCTATCATAGTATAAGGAGCTATATTTAGAGTTGGACTTCCACTACCTTAGCTTCTGCAGTAGGAAGATCATTCTGTTATCGGAACTAATTGAATTGGGAACAAACCAATGTATAGATCAGGCCTCGCTTAATATTCCATTGACATCTGTGACATTTCTCCTCATATACATAAATATAAATAAGAGGAGAATAATATCACATTGCTCTGTTTCTTTTTGAAAGCCAGGATAGATGTTTAAGATAATATTAACAGATGATATTGCATTTGTCATTTTCCTATGAATAGAAAAATAGAACAGAGAAAAATAAGAAGAAATCAACATCCTTTGGGGACTATCAAAAACTGAATCTATGCAACCTTAATTGGTCCCTATGGAATTTGACATCTGCCTCCCTTTCTTAATCTAACTGTCCTTCCATTGCCCAAGGAAACTATGTTAACCAGCCAAGACAGCGCACATGGAGAGGGAGTATTTTGTACATTGTCTCCAAAGTTAATGTCTCAGAAAAAAAAGGCCTTTCGTTTCCAAAATATTATTTGGCAATCCCTTGCAGTCAAGGATGATTGTCTTCCATGCTTGTCTTATCTGTGTGTCCGAAAATGGTTGTTGAGGCCCGTCTAATATCAACAAACTCTACTAAAGCTCAAACGTGTTTCTTTGTGGGGTAGGTAGTACTGGATTCATGATTTGGTTCACAACATGCTGTTTCTGCCACTCCTGCTTTTCCATCTCCTGTTGTTGTCATGAGGTTTTAAAGTACTGATATCAATGCAAGAGACTCTTTCTCCATTTAGGATGGTCCTGGGCAATAGTCTCCCATGAGTTGATGTTAAGGTTGCATTTTTTTAAGTTGGCCTTAAGGATGTCCCTGAAGCACTTTCTCTGCCCTCCTCTTGAGTGTGTGCCTTGGTTGATCTGGGAAAATAAAATTTGCTTTGGGAGTCTGGAATCAGACATCCAGATGACATGGCCGACCCATTGAAGCTCATGTCAGATGATCATCACCTCAATACTTGTGGTGTTTGCTTGCGGGAGGACACTAACATTGGTGCCTCTGTCTTCCCACTGGATTTGGAGGATCTTCTTCAGGCAGCTTTGATGGTATTTTTCCAACAACATTAGCTCTTGACTTCAGAAGGGCCAACTTCAATGAGCTTAGGAGACTAGTGGGGGAGGCACTAAGGGCCCAGAAAGTAGAGGAGATGGGAGTCCACGAGGGATGGTTGTACCTTAAGGGGGCGATCCTCCAGGCCCAAAGGATAACAGTCCCTGAGAGAAGCAAGGCGGGTAAGAGTGCTCAGAAACCCCCTTGGCTCAGCAAGGGCATTCAGGAATGACTGAGGACTAAAAGGGGGGCTGTACAACCAGTGGAAGGGAGGAGCTATCACCAAGGAGAAGAACTCCTCCTTGGCCCGTGGGTGTAGGAGGGCTATTAGGAAGGCCAAGGCAGAGATGGAACTCAGGCTAGCGTCCAGGATTAAGGACAACAAAAAGTCCTTTTTCAAGTACATTGGGAGCGAGAAGAGGGCACCAGGCAATGTAGGGCCCCTGCAAGATGCAAACGGTGATCTTGTGGCTATGCCAGACAAGAAAGCCGATATTTTTAACAGTTTCTTTGCCTCTGTTTTCCTGAACAGGGACCGGGTCACCTACGAGAGGTAGGGACAATCTTTGGGATAGCTCTATCAGGCCTTCAGTTAGCGCAGATGTAGTTAGGGATTTTCTGGAAGGGCTAGACACTTTTAAATCTGCAGGTCCAGATGCCCTCCACCCAAGGGTGTTGAGGGAGCTGGTAGGAATCATCGTGGAGCCCTTCGCGGAGCCCTTCGCCTGGCTGTATGAGCATTCGCGGTCATCTGGCCAGGTGCCGGGGGATTGGTAACTGGCTAACGTGGTCCCAAGTAACTATAGGCCTGTAAGCCTCACCTCGGTGCTTGG
>NW_005841878.1:3670564-3728432 GCF_000455745.1 Alligator sinensis
TTCCCTGCCTGTGGCAGGGGGTCAGGCTAGATGATCTGTTCAGGTCCCTCCTGACCCTAGCTACTATGAAACTATGAAACTATGTCTCCCGTACATTGTCCATGTCTCAGCAACATACACCGAGGTGGGAATCACAGCTGCTCAATAAACAAGAAGCTTGGTTTCAGATCTGATGTTGTGATCTTCAAACACCATTTCTTCAGGTGTCCAAAGGCTGCACTTGCACCTGATCCAAAATATGAAGCTGATCTCATGATCATGTAGTTCCCAGCCCCACAGCAGGGGTTCAAGTCCTAGAAATGGAACCACATCCAGATGAGATGCACACCTGAACTCCAGCATTGAGGTTGTGCTTAGACTCTTGTGGTTGCTGTTCTGCTGTAACAGGCAATGACATAACCAATACAAAAGTTGGGAGATAGGCTAGAAAGAAACATCTGATACTTGCTGCTGCTGCTATAGGGTTTGATTCATTGCTTAGGGTAGAGTAGAGTAGAGTAGAAAATGCTATCAAGCCATGTCACAGGGAGAGACAAACGGGGAGAACCCCGGGGTCAGGAAACGGGGGAGGAGCAGGAAAAACAAAAGTAAAGAAAGAACACTTACTCGCAGCAGGACCTGAGCCAAAACAGGAACGTTGGGAAAAGCCTGCACGGGCCATTAGCCGCGCTTTCATTCAGCTGCGGCTGGCAGGTGACGTCAGCAGCAATTACCGGCTGGCAGAGACAAAAACAATGGCACCCAAAGAGGCTGGGGGTTGGATGCTGGGAGGAGCTCCGGCCGGTAGAGTCAACCAGAAGGATGGGACGGAGCGAGAGGCAATGATCTCCAGCAGAGAGGGATCCGACGCCTCACGCAGTGAGGGAGAAGCTGTCAGCAGCGTTAAAGACAAACCTGCACTAGGGCAGGAGCTCCAGTGCAGGGAAAAGTGAGAAACAAAGAAGGAAACTGGAGAAACCCTGGGACCAGTAGCTTCTGAGGAGAAGGGGGAGACACTGGTCCTCCTTACAGCCTCCAAACAGGTGGGACAGTGGAGGGACCCGGTGTACGTGAAGAGATGCCTTGGAGTGAGGGGCAATATTGTGAAGACCCGGAGAGAGGGCTGCAGGGTGGTGAAGACCCGGAGAGAGGGCAGCCTCACTGTGAAGCCCCAGAAAGAGGGCTGCAGAGTGGTGGAATCCCGGAGAGAGGGCTGCAGGGTTGTGAAAGCCCAGAGAGAAGGCAACGAGATCATGAGGGCCCAGAGAGAAGGCGACGATACTGAAGGCCCAGAGAGAGGGCGATGACATTGGAAAGGCACCGAGGGAAAGCAACCATACTAGGGTGGTAGGGACCAAGCCGTGGGGCTAGGGGAACTATAAAGGACCCTGTCGGTCAAATAGGAGCACGGGGTCTATTGCAGGTACACACAGGGGGCACAGTGTTGGTGGCGGTTGTCTTGTGTTTGTTTTTTGCTAGAGAAAGTATTTTGTGTTTCCCCGTACCGGAAAGGGTTGAGGCGGAGGGAAGTGAGAAAAGTGGGAAGAGGAGCTGTACGCTTGTTGCTTGATAGAAATGCGGGGAGTACAAGATCGGCCGCAGGATCGACAGTGACCCGCCAGGCTGGGTATAGGGCGAGGTAGAGGGGAGGTGGAGCCTTGCGGAAGACCGCCGAAGGAGCAAGTGGCTAGCGAGGGTAACCGCGCAGAACTAAGCCCCACCACTGAAGAAGATTCAAAGTCGTGGCAGGTGAGAAGGGGGCGACCGGCGTCATGTGTGAAGACCTCCTCGTAAGACCACCTGCGACGGCAGGGCGGATCCTGGTGAGCACACGAACGAGAGAGGCACGGAACAGGATGTTCGAGGCCAGGCGGTCACAAGCCAGATTGAGAGAGTTTGATATTGATTTAGCACAAGGATAAATAACTAAAGAAATGGGACAATAATGAATCAGGCTTCCTACTTTATAATTTACATGATTCTTCTCTCCCCTGTATCCTTCTTTCTATTCCTGCTCATGAGAAACATGTTTTGGCTTTCAAAATGGCAGTGATGCTGGTGGAACTGGCTTTCTGTGTAGTACTCTGCTGAATTTCTTTCTATACTGGACAGTAAACCAGTGCCAAATGCTTCTTAGTTTTTACTGTCCTGCCCTTTGTTCTTTAAGCAAAGTCACAAGAACTTTTATAATGCTTTTTCATCCCAATTCCTGACATGCCCGTATGAGTCAGTCTATTTTCCTTCCTTCCGTGAAAGCTACCAATTTTATATGTGAAATTAAACTTAGGAAGGCATTTCACAGCATGAGGGACAAACTATTTGATTTTAGTTCTTCCCTTTGTGATGAAGCTAGTGTTTCAAGTTTGACTAGTTTCACTAGATAAACCTGCTTTTATTTATAAGTAAAGCTACTCTTACAAAAAGTGAATAATAGAAATGGGGAGATTGAAAAGATACATGAAGTTCCCCCTCCATTCCTTTTCCTGGACAGACTTGTACACTGTACTATAATGCTTCTGGACTTGGCCCAACATAATAAATATTTTCAAGCAATAGAACTTTATGAATCGCTTCTCTGGATGATTTACAGCTGAGTACAAGGTTATTAAAAGATACCTCCTTTAATTTTGTCATATTTCTTCTAGTGTATTAATCCCAAACCTGCATTCTTTGTGTCAGGAGTCCACAAGGAGTAGAGGAATATTCTGTTACATGTATGAAATTATTGAAAAGACAGAATTTTCCCATTTTCTTTACATTTAGACTTCAGTCACTTAAGACCTTCATACAACTCTTCCATTTACAGCACCTGCTGCCAACAGGACTGGTAGTTTGTTAAAATTCAGTTATGATTTCCTTACTCATTCCTGTGGTCTGTGGGTGTTTTTATTTTCCTTCTAAATCAAATAGTACAACCCCCCGCCCTTATGTTATTTGCACACAGCTTACTAGAGAATCAAGTCCCTCCTTTTAAAAAAGAGGTTGTTTTATCTGTGCAATAACTCTGATCAGAGGTTGAATTCATTTGTGTTCTCTTTTCTTTTTGATTATTCCCTCTCCTTCCATACAGCTGATTTGATCTTCCCATTTTTCCAAGTCTTTTGCAGCCAGGAACTACTGTAATGGTTTTTCACTCTCTATTTCTATATGCATTATTTTCTGTGCTTCGATTGATACAAGGACAGCTTTGTTTTTTCCTGTGTAGAGCTCTTAGCTTTTTTGTTATAGTGGCAGCTTCAATTGATTTTGTCTGTTGTTGAAATAATGTTTTAGCTTTAAGGTGTTTTTTTTCCCCCTTCAGCTGGCAATGTTAATTGTTCTGGCTTTTCCAGAGATTCACTTTTTCCCTCCCCCAATCACATCGTATATCATTTAAATTGAAGCTAAGTGTGTTGTTTAGGATTGTGTTCATGCTTGGACTCATAAGACTCATTCTGAAGATTCCTGTTGCCTTTTGTTGCTACAGGACTTTATTCAGGATGCACTTAAGTACATGCTTATATCTAATTGAAGTCATTTGGGCATAAATGCATGCTTAAAGTTAAGTGCATATTTAAGTGCTTTGCAAGACTGAGGCTATCATTGTAGCAGCAACGAGTGGTTAAACATTTTAAGAATACTAGTCCTGCTTCCATTGTAATTACCGTATTTACTCAAATACAAGAAATATTTTTTCCTTTCAATTAGCAAGGGGAAAAAAACCTCATATAATCCTATACAAGGAAAACTCACTAAATATATTGTCTATTATTAAACTGCTGCCAAAAGCAGCATGTGCTCAACAATGGAAACTATGATGTTGATTAAATGCAGACAACACTGAGAATCACTATAAAACACATGGCTCACACTGGGCAAACATGCTGATGGGAACCGTTTTTGTGGCCCTTAAAAAAATGGGCAGTTGCTCCCCCAGGATGGAACAAGCACCAGACCTGGACCTACTGAATTACCAGGCCAGCATTCAGAGAGGCCAGAGCAAGTTCCAACATCTTCCCCTGATGTCAAAAATGCTGATGGGAACCTTTAAAAATATATATATTTATACTTTTTTATTAACAACACACTTATCACCCTACACTTAAAAAACTTCACACATTGAGCATCCTTGTTTTATCAAAACTTCATATTGCAAAAACAATTGCATATCCAAAAATATACAGCTACGTATAAACAACATACTTCAACCTCCCACAAAAAAACCCTGACAGAACTCTTTTTCTTCATACAGACCCCCACGAGAAACTATTACCTCAGTAACCACCTGAAACTCTTTGTCCTTCCCATCAGTCCTACCTGTTGGTTCAGTGAAACAAGTGTGTCCAGTTCTTTTTCCTCCACTACTTCTCTGCCTCTTCCTCTCTGATCTCTTCCTTGTCCTGATCAATGTGATATTTAAGTTCATGCATCCCCAGCTTCAGGATGGATTCCCAGTGGAAGCCAACCTCTTAAAAACACAGCGGTTTCTTACTTTCCATAAGCTAGTTTTAACACCAAGTCCCTCCAGGTCCCTCCAAGTATGGTGTTTTTTGATCTATTTAGTTTAGTCTCCTTTTCTTCTCCATACTCTGATGTATGCTTTAGCACCTCTTCCATCAAAAGTCTATCTTTATCTACTCCATTTATATCATTGACGTACAATACGCATTTTACCTCTCCCCACTCTGGTATCTTTACTCCACTTAGGACCTTGTTTTTTCTTATTCTTTGTGCTAACGGTTCCATGTCACACAAATAGTAATGGTGACAGCGGGCACCTTTGTCTCACCTCTACATTGATTTTAAAAGCCCCGCTTAGATGCTCATTCATTTGGACTTGACTCTCTGCTTCTCTGTACAATAACCTTATTCAACATATAAATTTCTCTGGGAATCTCATTTTTCCTAGCACTTTGAATATGTAATCATGATCCACTCTCTCATATGCTTTTTCTAAATCTAGGTTTTCTATAACTGTGTTTGTTTTCCTGTCTTGGATGTGGGACACTGTATGTCTGATCTCTCTGATCACTTCAGAGATCCTTCTAACTGGTACTGCGCATACTTGGTCTTCATATATTATCTTCTGAAGGTGTTTCCTTGTCCTCAAAGCCAGAGTCTTGGCCATTAACTTATAGTCCCTATTAAGGAGTGTAATTGGTCTCCAATTTTTCAGGAGTTCCTTCTCCCCTTTCTTGAAGAGTAAGATCACAACACCTCTTATAAAATCCTTCCCTGCCTCTGCTATTTTCTCGAAAACTTCCACTATATTTCTTGCTACCCATACTCAAAACTTCTTGAAAAATTCCATAAGTAGTCCATCTGCTCCTGGTGATTTCCCTCTTCCTTTAAGCTTATCTTTTCTTCCAACTTCTTTCCTGCCTCCTCCTCTTTCTCTCCAATCCCTTCCAGCAAATCCTTCACCTTCCAATCTATTTCCTTCTTCTGATATAGCTCTTCATAAAATCTTGTTGCCTCCTCCTCCTGCTTTTCCACCCGGGTACTACCTTCTTCCCACACTGGTTTTAGCTCTCATTTTTCTGTCTTCATGCCAGCCAAAAAGTATCAGGACCACTCTTAATAGTGGTTTCTTATTAATAATATGCTTTAAGCTTTTGAATTAATAAAATTTGGGGATAAGTATGAATGTGTTGGGTAAAAGCATAGAGCAAGCATCTTCAAAGTGCACTGTCACTGCTCCTTCATTCTGATTTGTAGTTGTCCTAACATCCTGGTTGAAACCTCTCCTGAGTAGAAATTGCAAATCCTTTCGCATGGTAAAGCAGCATAATCCTGTAACCCAATTTCCATTTGGGATGTATCTGAGGTCTCCAACACCAACAAAGTCCCCATTTCAGAAGTGTAAATTAGCACCTATGCAGCTTCAAGCATGTTAGTAGCTCAATGGAATGTGCTTTATATTCAACTGAACTGAGGCCAAAGCCAAGATTCAAACCCATGGAACAAATTCTGCTAGAACTTGTCTGCATACCAAAGTTTTACTAAGTCATACTGGACGTCTTTACACGTGCGCCGGAGGTTGGGTACAGGGGTACTTTAATCACAGCTGCTCTCGGGAGCCGCTCTAATTAAAGCACCTGCAGCATCTCATGTATTCAGCATCCCATGAAAATGGCATTTGACGAGCTATAGTTAAAGCACCCCTGCCGCCATTTTGGAGCACGGGGATGCTGAATACATGAGACACCAAGGCTGCCAGAGTGCACTAATTAGCACTCACCAGCAGACTTGATTAATCGAGTCTGCTCTGATGCACTGTAATTGCAGTGTGTCCAAACAGGTGTCCTGCACATCTACAGGCATCCATTGGTATTGTTAAACTTGTACAGCTTATCTTCTTAGCCAGCTATATGCTTATACTAAGTAACAGTATAAAAGTTCTTTAGAACAGCATAGCAGTTCTCATGCAGCAAATGCAGTGTCAAATGCAGTTATCCCCGTGGGCTAAATCTGGACCATGGAGCTTCTCACTGGCCAGATGACCCACCTCTCGTGGTGAAGCATGTGGTAATAGTGGTCACCCTCTGGGTGCTGGCACAACTAACACAGTGGCTCTGGCCACCTTGCAGGCTGGATCTTGAAGCAGGTCTTCCAGACTGTAAGAAGCCCCACAGGCTAGGTGACCTACCTCTATTTGGCAGCCATGTCAAACAGGCTGGAGAATAAGCTGTGCCAGTATAAAGTTAGGTGAAAAGTTTGTCTGAGCCTAATGGCCCATCAAACTAGTGTGGTTATAAGGCATGCTGGTTTCTGCATCCAACAGCTCAAAAAGAAGAGATACGGTTAGCACCATGTCCAGTGGCTTTTGACTCCTCAGCCTGAAAGGCCAGGCATCTTTTTACAGATGGATGAATAGGGGCAGCTTTGGGTATGAGTCCAGAGCAAGTCACAGTCAGGCCTCTGTAGGCTTAACAAAACATCTCCATTACTCTACCCCCAAGCCCTATGCCAGTATGACCACTGGGCAGTACAGTTTGGAGCAGAGGCGAGCAGCCCTCAGTGGTGAAAGAAAAGGTTAGGGGCTATTTAGAAAAGCTGGACATGTACAAGTCCATGGGGCCAGATGCAATGCCTCCGAGGGTGCTGAGGGAGTTGGCTGATGTGATTGCAGAGCTACTGGTCATTATCTTTGAAAACTCATGGTGATGGGGGAGGCCCTGGACAATTGGAAAAGGGCAAATATAGTGCCCATATTTATGAAAGGGAAGAAGGAAGATCCAGGGAACTACAGACCAGTCAGCCTCACCTCAGTCCCTGGAAAAATCATGGAGTAGATCCTCAAGGAATCCATTTCTAAGCACTTGGAGAAGGTGGCAATTAGGAACACTTGGCACGGATTCACCAAAGGCAAGTCATGCCTGATCAACATGATTGCTTTCTATAATGAGATGACTGGCTCTGTGGATGCAGGGAAAGCAGTGGATATAATATACCTTAACTTTAGCAAGGCTTTTGATATTGTTTCCCACAGCATTCTTGCAAGCAAGCTGAGGAAGTATGGGTTGGATGAATGGACTGTAAGGTGGACAGAAAGCTGGCTGGACTGTCGGGCTCAATGGGTAGTAATCAATGGCTCGATGTCTAGCTGGCAGCCAGTATCAAGTGGAGTGCCCCAGGGGTCAGTCCTGGTGATGGTTTTGTTCAATATCTTCATTAGTGATCTGGAAGATGGAATGGAGTGCACCCTCAGCAAGTTTGCGATGACAGCAAGCTGTGGGTAGTAGATACACTGGAAGGTAAGGCTAGGATTCAGAGTGACCTAGACAAATTGGAGGATTGGGCCAAAAGAAATCTCATGGCGTCCAACAACAACAAGTGCAAAGTCCTGCACTTAGGACAGAAGAATCCCATGAATTGCTACAGCCTAGACTGGCTATGCAGCAGCTCTTCAGAAAAGGACCTGGAGGTTACAGTGAACAATAAGCTGAATCTGAACCAACAGTGTGCCCATGTTGCCAAGAAGACTAACAGCATACTGGGCTTCATTAGTAGGAGTGTTGCCAGCAGATCGAGGGAAGTAATTATTCTGATCTATTCTGCTCTGGTGAGGCCACAGCTAAAGTACTATGTTCAGTTTTGCGCCCCCCCACCTTAGAAAGGATGTGGACAAGTTGGAGAGTCCAGGAGAGGGCAATGAAAATGGTGAGGGGGCTGGGGCTCATGACTTATAAGGAGAGACTGAGGGAACTGGCTTTATTTAGTCTGCAGAAGAGAAGACTGAGTGGGGATTTGATTGCAGCCTTCAACTACCTGAATGGAGGTTGGAAAGAGGATAGAGCTAGACTGGTTTCAGTGGTGACAGATGACAGAACAAGGAGCAATGGTCTCAAGTTGCAGCAAAGGAGGTTTAAGTTGAATATTAGGAAAAACTTTCTCACTAGGAGTGTGGTGAAGCATTGAAATGGGTTACCTAGAGAGGTTGTGGAATCTTCATCCTTAGAGGTTTTTAAGGCCCACCTTGATAAAGCCCTGCCTGGGATGATCTGGTTGCAGATGGTTCTGCTTAGAGCAGGGGGTTTATTAGATGACCTCGTGATATCCCTGCCAACCCTAATTTTCTATGATTCTATGACTGTTTGGTGGGGGAAAAAATTCACATACATGATTTAAATAGTTATACTGGTAACAAAACTGAGTGAGAACCAGGCCTTTCACTGATGTACACCAATGCGCTGAATTCACTGACAATACTTTGAATTTACACCAGCGTGATCAAGAGCTGAATTTGGACATTTAGGATTTCTAGAGATGAAAAGCAGAGACCTGTTATAATATCAAAAGATACAGACATAGCATGATCAGTCTTTATTCCAGTGCAATGGACGTACAATGTACATCCTTATGCCAGAGAAATTCACAGCTCCAGTATAAAGTTATTCACCTCAAGTGTAATAACTATACTCTGGTATCAGTCTCTCTAGTGTATGTGTGTGTGCGTGCATATGTGTGTATGCATGTGTGTATACATATATATACCCACTTCAATGTATATATTACCTGACTAGTCAACTTCAGCTGACTATCCCTGGGGCAGCCTTTTCCTCAAGCTAGTATTTGTTCCCCCTTCCCTACTACCTACTGGCCAGGTACTATAATAGCAGCCCATATCTAGCTACTCCAGTAGAAGCTTGTCATCTGTCTGCTACAAATCCCAGCATCATTTTCATTGGTGTACACTGACCTAACAGAGCTGTAAACATGAGATGTGACTACATGCTAACCCTATAGTAAACTGCAGCAAAGAAGACATTACCTACATTTTAATTTGCACTTTGAATGGCCTTTTAACTTTTTTCAAAATAAAACTCTAAAGGTTAACTTTTTAAAAAGCTGAGTGCATCTTTTGCTGTATGTTAGCAAACAAACCTGAGTCCCAAGAATTAGCCACAGTTGTAGTTGTTTCCCTTGATTCAGTGTAAAAACACAGGAGAGCTATGGGAGCTATGACTACAAGCAGTGCTAACCACTTTGAGGAGGCAGAGAGGAACAAAGAGGTGAGGCCTTATATTTGTCTTCTTATTACCAGGGACCCTTGTTTTCTCTGATTAAAAAAAAATCACCAATTTTCAGATTTAAAAAAGTAACCCAAAATCCACATTTCCCCATGGTTAAAATGAAACACCATTTTACACACACACACACACACACACACACACACACACACACGTGTTGTTTCATTTTAATCATCAAAAAATGTGGATTTTAGGTTACTTTTTTAAATCTGAACAATGTGTTTTTTTATCAGAGAAAACCAGGATCCCTGCTTTTTACCAACTAGCATAGCAACAGCCATTCTCCTGTTGTGCACTAGGGAGCTTAAGGAGGCAGTGGGGAGGGTCTAAAGATTGTAGCTACTGTGTAGACTTTATCATGCTTGTACCATACCTTGCATAACGGGCAGAATGAAGAGCCCTCTGTGAGACAGTATCTTTAAAGGCTTATATCCGGCACCAGAATACTATACAATGCACATGCAATGCACACCTTTTTCCCCAATATCAGCTTCCCAAAATTGGGAGTACATAACTTAAGTAGGGAAGCTGGTTTCTTCACTGGAAAAGAAACACTCCTGGAGAGACTGGCTGCATCTACATGAGACACTGACTGTGCAGTAGTGTTGCTGAGCGGCTTTTAGGTGATGCTGATTGCACAGTAGCTTGTAACTACTGTGCACTGTCGCACCACGCTTTGTGCCACATGACGCTACTACACAGTAGTAATGAGCTACTGCATAGTCAGTGTCTCGTGTAGACATGGCTGCTGTGCGTGCCATACAGCTGCCAAGTTGGTGCTTGTGTTTGGCTCAGCAAGGCGATGGGGCTAGGTCCTGTGCTAACCTCCTCACAGCTGTAGCACTGAGGCACCAGGACTTTCCCACTGCCTACTGCCTTGAGCCCCCAAAACTGTCTCCATGGAAGCCACACTTTCTGAGTACCCTATGTTCCCAGGAGGACTTACTCTGTTATGCAGTCATCCATGACTGTGGGAAAATCTTCCTACATTCTGCTTTCCAGAAACAAGGCATGTGTTTTATTTGGGGCATGCTGCATGCAAGAACATACGATATTTTTCTTATGATAAAGTTTCTCTCTCTTATCTTCCAGAAATTCTAAACGATGTAACTGGCAGGGCCTCTGCTCAATCAAGCCCGACTGGGCTGAGCACTTGAGCCATCACACTTACTCCTGATCCCTGACTAATGAGATTGCCCTAGTTTTCTGCAATCAGATCAGCTGTAGATCACTTACCCCTTTTAAGCACACCTGCAGCCTCATGCTGCAAGCATGCCTTGACACAGTCTCAGTCTGTTCTGGATTGTGCTCATGCCCAGTGCTCCTTCTGTTTCTTCTGGTTCCTGACTTGGATTCAGCTTTTCCTGACTTAGAACTTGTATCTGCCCTGGAACTAGGCACCAGCTCTCTGACCCCTGGTTTCTCATCTTGGCTCACTTCTTGGATTACGTCTCTCAGATTTCATCTCACGGTCCTCTGGGAATTTGGTACTTGTGTTCTCAGCTAGACTGTAGCCTGACGGTCTGGTAAGCTGCACTCCTACCTCGCTGACCTTTGCTGCTCCAAGTAGCCTACCAGCAGGCTCAGCCATCTACATCCTACCTGAACTCTCACAGCAATCTAAAGTTAAAATCTTTATAAAATAACATTGTCACAGTAGTCACCATATCATCCACCCTGTACAAGCTTCTATTCTCAGGCTCAAAAAGCGCAAACATTTCATCAAACCCTCTTCCTAGCTTTTCAAGGGAAGGTGCGTGAGAGTTTTCCCCACGCTTTTTGCACATCCTTTCACAGCATCTGATGAAGTGAACTTGGGTTCATGAAAGTATGTTTTCTTTCTCTCTCTCTCCCTCTCCCTCTCTCTCTTTCTCTCTCTCATTTAGTTAGTCTATAAAGGTGCATATCTACCCTGCCTTTTGCAGAAGTAGTGACATTACTGCTATAAATTAATTTTAAAGCTAATCATCTTAAGCTAAAATTGTTGCGGTGTCAACTAATAAAAGAAAATGATACACACGTTCTGTTAACACCTTGTCATACATTTTTTTTGGTCTTTATCAAAGTAAAATGTCATCTATATCATAAAAGTGCATATGTCTTTTTGGCAAAGAACAGGGGTTGGCAGCTACAGCCTGGGCTCAGATACTGCCCATGGAGCTAATGAATCCAGCCTGTGGAGTGGAGGTTTCAGTGACAGTCAGTGGCATGGGCTTTTCCTGTGCCACGCTGAAGCTGGGTGGCAGAGAAAAGTGGCAGCAGTGGCCAACACATCCTTGCACTGGCTTGCTTTGGATCCAGCCTGGATCTTTCCACCCTCACCACCCAATAATGTTGTTGACCCTTCCCATAGATCAGCTCCACTGCAATGTAACGTGTACTTCCAGTGTTTTCTCTCCCATGAAGCACTGTTTTTTACATGGCACTGGCAGGATTTGTTATATGAGTATATGGTGCCTTAGAGGGTGTCTTTCATTTTATTCATTAGGGTTTCTCTTTAACAGCTCTAGTTCAGGCTACAGGACTGCAAAGCAAAACAATTTTTATCTTGGACAAGCTGTGGAAATGACACTCCACGCTTTAAACACAGAAACCTGTAAATTTATTCTAAAGTTCTGAGAAAAGAAACCTTGAATGAAATTAGTTTGGGGTTTTTTCGAGTAAGAATTTTTGGTTTCCTTTAATATTTTAAAATGGAACAATCCAGTACCTAAACTCAAACAATCTAAAAGGAATTAGTTTTACAACAGGAGACACCCTCAATATGCAAATATATATGGTCAAAACTATTCTGCTCTCTGATTAGCTGCCTCTAAGTGCCTTATAATAGATTGGGTCAGACCCATACATGAGAGGATTAGGGGATGTTCCTAAAGTACAAAGGGGCTTGGAGGAAGGTTATGGCTTGAACTGACTCATGTGGGAGTGTACATATATGTCAGGTACATAGATAATATGTCATTGTTTGTATTTATGGTATGTGTGTGGAATTGGCCATTGTTCAATATTTATTCATAGACTGAGTCAATATATGAGCTCATAGTCCATGAGCACATAGATACATCCACACATACGCACATGTATATACACATATATACACATATATACATGTGTGCGTGTGTGGGTGTATCTATGTGCTCATGGACTATGAGCTCACATATTGACTGTATTTGTGAATATATATATATATATATATATATATACACATATGCACATACATGTAATATGCTTCTACATGTATGTGACAGGGTGCTTGGTGTGTGCCTGTCACTTGCCAAGGAGAGGCTGCTTGAGAAACAGATGGCAAGCGAGGCTAATTAGAGGGTCACCTGATCAGAGGGGGGCCGGGCTAAAGCCAGATAAGCCCAGGCCTGAGCTGGTAAGGGCAGTCTACCCCTGAGTGCCACTGTGAGAGGGATTCCTGACAGCTGGGCTCTGGCAGGGCTTCTGATAACTGCTGAGCTGGGGAAAGCAACACAGAGCCCAGGAACAGGCCTTGGAATAGATAGGCCTGGGAACAGGCGCGGATGAACCCATAGCCTGGAGAAGGGCGGCAGAGAGAAGAGGGCCAGGGTATCTAAGCCCAGCTAGCGAGTAGACCAGAGCTCAAGAGGGGTGCAGCTGGCCTTGGAACAGATAATCCTGGGAACAGAGGTCTGGAGTCCAGGAGGGGTAAGTACTGAGGCTGGGAGCCCATAGCCCAGGAAGGACGCATGTTAGCAGCTCATCTGCAAGGCATGGGAGTGGGTACTGGAGAGGAACCCATGAAACTAGCCTTTAAGGCAATGACCATGACAGCCTGTGATCACAGGAGTAAGACCAGGCTTGGGAAGCCCTGAGGAAGCCTCCCTTTCATCATAAATTAATATGTGACAAGATATCTTCGTATCTATGTAGTGTGTATATGTAGATGCGTATACATGTATGCACACATTTGGACAAGTGATTAAAAAAATCAATAATTAACAGTAACAAACCAACTACTCTGGACTCATTCAAAAGGCGTCTGGATGTTTATCTTGCTGGGATCATCTGACCCCAGCAGACTTCCTGCTTATGGCAAGGCGGGACTCGATGATCTCGCAAGGTCCCTTCCAGCCTTTAATGTCTATGAAATCTATGAAACATCAAAGCATGGCAAGCGAGTAACAAGGCGAGGGCCCCAAGGGCAGCTAGGTTGGCAAGGGCTGAGTGGCCACCAGTGGGCATTGCGACCACCCCTGTGATGAGCACTTGCTACAGTAGACATGTATACACATTTCCACATAGACATACATACAGAACATACAATACTCTACATTGACAGATATATAATGATTTCTAGGATTAAGGGTTGGAAGTGATAAGCAGTTTTCAAACTTCCTAAAGTAGGTAACCCTTTCATGTAACTTTGGCTGAGGAACCACTCCCCCTACCTTGAAGACTGATGTGGAAACAGGAGACCTGGCCCAGAAATGGTGGCACACTGCCTCCTTGCTTCTCCATTACTCCTGATCTCTTTGCAGAGCCCCTGATGAGATAGGATGGAGCCCCAGACTTCCGTGGAACGCAGTTTGAGAACCACTGGACTAGATTATTGTTCATGTCCCTTCCAACAGCATGACTCTGATTACACCCCTCCCCCATCACAACTACATGCACTCATGCAGTACACACACAGCATGCTCTGGTTAGATGCATGCTAGCTAAGTGTAGAGCCAGTCCCAGTTTGTTGCCTGTTGCTTACTGTATAAAAAAACATTGGCTGTCTGTAGAGCAGTTAATTTGCATCAACTGCTTAAGTGCATAGTATCAATTTCAAAGCTTTTAATAGCAGCTCTGAAAATGACTATGAAAAGACTTAAAAATAAAGGAGTCAGTTTTGGAGCTGCTAATGAACATTGCTTACATTAAGTTTGAATAGTGTGAGTACAGACATTTTTCATTCGAAAGAATTTATACATACAAAATCAGGACTGTGTGTGCATTAAATAATATAAACAAATGTATGCATATATATGCACACATATATGTATATACCCACTTATGTGTGCATAAACAATATGAATACATATATAACAGTGTATATACACAAATATGTCTCTAAAGTTTTCCAGTATATGATATAATTACCCCAGTGAAGGTGAATATTTCTTTAAAAACTGTCTCGGAAGCATTTATCGATTTTATTTCTTTGTGGCTGCGCTAGGGCATATAGCACAAGTAAGATCAGGATTCAAAGTGGTTCCTGGGGCACTTCAATGTTACAACATCTAGGAATTAGGTTTTCTGTTCCAGAGAGTTATTGAATTTGACCTGCTTAGGTGCTTAAGATCCCTATAAAGTCAATTGAGTCATCGGAGAAGCACCTAAGAGTGACTTGGGTTTAGTCATCTTGCTCTACAGAAGAATGGGGAGTAGTGTGCATTTCAGAAAGACCAAAGGTGTTACAGTTTCTTACCAATTTACTGTATACTAAGCTATTCTTACTTTTTTTACTTTTCATACAGTAACTTAAAACAAATTAAGCAAACCTACTGAATGACTACCACCATGAATAAATGTAGAAACATAATTTCAAAAGTCTGAGCCCCAGTGGCCTAATGGATAAGGCACTGGCCTCCTAAGCCAGTGGTTGTCAGTTCAAGTCCCATCTGGGGTGGAATGTGTATTTAGTAGGGCCTCATGAAGCGGTGTTCTGTTTTACTATTTCGCCCATAGGCTATAATAGGGAATCATGAAAATGCTTATAACTGTTGTTTCTTGCCTGATTTGGATGAAAATTGATGATAGCCACTTCTGAGGGCATGATGCCTGCCAAGTTTCAAGGAGATAGGTGCAGGGGTTTACTTGGAAACTGTACCTTAAGGTGCTGACAAGCAAAACTCATGTCACTTGCTGGCAGCGGCAGCCTCCTGTCATCCTGCGCACAGATCTGGGGGCCCGCACCCCCGGGAGGAGTCCAGCAGCACTGGGAGGGCAGGTTGAGCTCTGTGGGGCTAGCAGAGCTGGTCAGAGCACAGCCCTAGCTCTCCCTGCCTCCCTCTGCCAGGCTGCACTCTGACCCAGTGGTGGGAGGCAGAATGCAGCCCTGGCTCTCCCCTGCCTCCTGCCACCGTGCTGCTTCAAAAGTCAAAACATTTCAAACCTTTCAAAACATTTTGAGTGCCTTCAGTTCATTTCAAAGCTGTTTCAAAGCCTTTTGTTTCGTTTCAATTTTGCTGTTTTGAGCACGAAACGCATCAAAACAGCTTCAAAACAAAATACCCATCGAAATTTCGCACAGCCCTAGTATTCAGCTTCCTTCTTTCAGGGCAGGTGCTTTCATACTTCCTGGAACTGGAAATAGGCCTGTTGAGAGCCATATGATTGCTCAGAGCTCCAGTATGGAACTGGAAATAGGCCTGTTGAGAGTCTCTGGGTTAAGGTTAGAGGGGAGAGCAGACCAGGAGGAAGTAGTGGATGATGCTTTCTTCAAACAGGTAGTGGAAGTTTCCTAATCACAGGCCCTGGTTCTCATGGGAGACTTCAATCACACTGATGTTTGCTGGGAGGGAAATACAGTAGTGCTTAGGCAATACAGGAAGTTTTTGGAGAGTGTTGGGGACAACTTCCTGATGCAAGTGCTGGAGCGGCCAACTAGGGACCATGCTCTTCTTGACCTGCTGCTCACAAACAGGGACGAATTGGTGGGGAATGTAGTAGTGGATGGCAGCCTGGGGAGCCGCGAACACCACAAGATTAAGGTAGCAGTGACCACAAGATGATTAAGTTCAGGATCCTGACAAAAGGAACAAAGGAGAGCAGCAGAATATGGACTCTGGACTTTAGAAAAGCAGATTTTGACTCCCTCAGGGAACTGATGGGCAGGATCCCCTGGGAGGCCAGGCTGCAAAGGAAAGGAGTCCAAGAATGCTGACTGTATTTTAAAGAAATGTTACTAAGGGCACAGAAGCAAACCTCCCGGATGTGCAGGAAGACTAGCAAATACAGCAGGTGACCAGACTGGCTTAGCAGGGAGCTCTTCAAAGAGCTAGAACAAAAAAAGGAAGTCTACAAGAACTGGACGCTTGGACAGATGACTAGGGAAGAGTAAAAGAATATTGCTCGGGCATGCAGGAGTGAAATCAGGAAGGCCAAAGCACATTTGGAGTTGCAGCTAGAAGGGGACATGAAGAGTAACAAAAAGGGTTTCTACAAGTATGTCAGCAACAAGAGGAGGGACAGGGAAAGTGTGGAGCCCTTACTGAATGGGGGAGGCAACCTAACGACAGATGTTGAGGAAAAGGCTGAAGTACTCATTGCCTTTTTTACCTCAGTCTTCACAGGCAAGGTCAGCTCCCGGACTACTGTAGTTGGCAGCACAGTTTTGGAAGAAAGTGAGCAGACCTCAACAATGAAAGAACAAGTTAGGGACTTGTTTGGAAAAGCTGGATGTGTAGAAGCCCATGGGACCGGATGCAGTGCACTTGAGGGTGCTGAGGGAGTTGGGTGATCTGACAGCAGTGCTGCTTTGAAAACTTGTGATGACCAAGAGAGGTCCTGGATGATAGGAAAAGAGCAAATATAGTGTCCATCATTAAGAAAGGGAAGAAGGAGGAACTAGAGAACTACAAACCAGTCAACCTCACCTCAGTCCCTGGGCAAATCATGGATCAGGTCCTCAAGGAATCCATTTCTAAGCACTTGGAGAAGAAAGTGGTCAGGAACAGTCAGTAACCTGACTGATTGCCTTCTGTGATGAGATGACTGGCTCTGTGGATGCAGGGAAAGCAGTGGGCATGATATACCTTGACTTTAACAAAGCTTTTGATACAGTTTCCCACACCAATCTTGCAAGCAAGCGAAGAAAATATGGGTTGAATGAATGGACTGTAAGGTGGATAGAAAGCTGGCTGGATTGTCAGGCTCAGTGGGTTGTGATCTATGGCTTGATGTCTAGTTGGCAGCCAGTATCAAGTGGAGTGCCCCGGTGTTTGGTCCTGGGGCTGGCTTTGTTAATGTCTTCATTAATGATCTGGAAGATGGGATGGGTTGCACTCTCAGGAAGTGTGTGGATGACACCAAGCTGGGGGGAATAATAGATATGCCGAAGGGAAGGCTTAGGATTCAGAGAGACCTAGGCAAATTGGGGGATCAGGCCAAAAGAAATCTCATGAAATTTAACAAGTGCCAAGTCCTGCACTTAGGAAAAAAGAATCCCATGCATCGCTACAGGCTTGGGACCAACTGGCTAAACAACAGTTTTGCAGAAAAGGACTTGAGGAGGTTACAACGATCAATAAGTTGGATATGAGTCAATAGTGTGCCCTTGTTGCCAAGAAGGCTAACAGCATATTGGGCTGCATTAGTAGGAGTGCTGTCAGCAGACCGAGGGAAGTAATTTTCTCCTTCTATTCAGCACTGCAGGCCACATCTGGAGTACTGTGTCCAGTTTTGGGCCGCCCTCCCCCCCACCACTACAGAAAGGATGCAGACAAGTTGGAGAAAGTCCATCAAAGGGCAACAAAAATGGTTAGGGGGCTGAGGGCGCATGACTTATAAGGAGATGTTGAGGGAACTGGGCTTATTTAGTCTGCTGAAGACAAGACTGAGGGAGATGAGATAACAGCCTTTAACTACCTGAAGGGTTGTTCCAAAGAGGATGGAGCTGGACTGTTCTCAGTGGTGGCAGATAACAGAACAAGGAGCAATGGTCTCAAGTTGCAGCAAAGGAAATTTGGTTGGATAGAGTTTGTACAGAGCTGCAGAATCCTTCCAGGTATAAGACTCCTGGCTGCAGGAGATAAGATTTGCTATATTTTTCCTTTCTAAAAGGGGTTGGTGGAATGAAAGAAATTCTTTCCTAGAGATGCTGATGGTGCATCATATAATTTCTTTCAATACCTTCAGCAAACAGGATGTGATGTTCAGTGAAGGGGCCACACATTTTCCAGGAGGGCCATTCATCTTCCAGTTGTAAGCTTAATCTTGCAGTTCCAAGTTGCCATATAAGGGCTAACTCACTTCTGAAAGCATTAGTTGGCAAAGCTCCATTGCAATTCTGGACAAGTATCAGAATATTGGAAACAGTGTCTGGTTGATTTAATAATTCAATAGAAGCAGATTTCCTCCTGTGACAAACTAGACTGTGGGATAAGCTAAATGGTGTGTTTAGAGCACTAAGGCAAAAGGAAAAAAAGCTAGTCAGATGAGGTTCTTAAACCCCATAACATAAATCAAAGCAAATCTTCCAAGGAATAGAGACAGAGCTGAAACTTCCACTCTTGCTAAGAGTTGGTCTTTTTTTAAAGTTTTATTATGGAAACTCCAGGGACAGTAATATTCTAAAATTATACATTTATGATAAATTCCCATCGCTAATGTTGGCTCAGATCCAAAAACCATTGAACTCAGTGGAACAGCTGCCATTGACTTCAATGGAGTTTGGATCAAGGCCAGTATAAGTAGCTGTAGGCCAGATCAAAACCTCAGATTTGCTGAAATGCTACAGACATAGGGACTAGAGAGTATCTTGGGGTAAACAAGTATCTGAAGTTGGACATTCCCAGACTCCCTCAGCAGTTTACAATGGACCCATCTCCAGGTACAACTGCATTTCAGTTAAATACACTTGGTTTGGAGAAACATCATGGAAAAGTATTTAATTAGCCACTGGGTTTTGCACTATCCACATTTCCAAGGAAGACAAGGATACACAGAATATACATTCAAATAAATACCTCAACAAATCATACTCTTATTGTATGCTAACATACATTCTTTTCTGAGTAACACTGCATAATCTTCATAGGCATCATAGCCTCTTGTTGGCCTTGTATTTTGGAAAAAACAACAAAAGAAGCTTGAGTATAGTTTCAGTCAGCCCTTTCCTAGATACAGGACTAAAGACTGAATAAACTTCCATCTCCGTTTTTTTACAAATGGACAACAGCAAATGAAATAAGAAAGAACAATTATGAAAGCACAAATCAAGTGAGATTTGCTTAATTGTTGCCCCAACTTTACAAGGGGATGCTTGACAATTGCAAAGGTGGTTGTTTTAAAACAGGACAGAGGAAGACTTTTGACACTGTCCTTGATAAATTGTAGAAAGATCTACTAGCAGTGAGTGTCTGGTATGCATTAGCCTTGACAGGTCATTCTTTCCAGCAAGTTCTATGGATAGACTCACTGCACTGCTTTAATCTATAGGTTCCTTAAAGTGTGGAAAAAAAAGTAAATGCCTTGGCAGCAAAACCATGCAGAATGGGACTGTTCCATTTGCTATAGTACATACAGAAGGCTTCCACGCATGCATGCGCTATTCTTGCTAATGTAAACCAGACAGAGGACACTTCATTTTCTTCATACAAGAACCAAAGGATTTCATTCAATATATTGTACCTCTTCTGTGCACAATTCTAATGGATCCTCAAGCCAGGAGGCTGACAGAATTGGCTTCATGTGGTTATAGTTGATAATCTCTACCATCATCACAGTGGGTAGAAGATGTTTTGAACTAGTCATGGGGTTATTATTGTTATTATCAATATTACGGTAGCACATGGAAACTCAAATAGCATCAGAGTCCCGATATGTAAGGCACAATTATTGCAATAGAAAGTAACAGATCCTGAAGAGCTTAGAATATACAAGACAGTCATCGGGTGGGTGAAAAAGTATTATCTTCCCACAGAAGGGAAATGGAGGCACAGAGAGATCAAGTGATTTGTGGAAGGAACTGAACCTAGCAGAGGCATAACAGGGCAGCGGTGGTACACGGGCCATTGTTGGTTGCTGTGTTGTCAGCTGGGGCAGCAGTGCTTTTGCTGCCTTCCTCCCAGGCCCCAAGGTGATGCCTGGGGCTAGTTCTTTGGTTGATCCCCCTCAGTTATGTTACTGAGTCTAACCCTCCATAAGTTAAAGATGCAAACTGAATTTTAAGTGTGCTCAGCTTCCACACAAGGATAAATTCCAGCCTTTTTAATGAAAAATTCCCCCACGGTACAGCTCAGAAATAGGCATACATAGCATATCAGTAGTATAGACTTTTCAAGCTATCCCATCCTATGACCATGCTGTGTATGCTCCAAATGTCACATTATTGGGCTGATCTAATAAGGTTGTTATGAGTGCATTTATCTGCCTGTCTTCTGACTCTTTTAATGTTGAGCACAACTGAGAGAATTAACGTATAGCCTTAGAGGAAAACAAAGAACTGAGAGGAAAAAAAATGTTGTGTTTTTTTAAGCCTGAGGAAATTAAAACCAGAACTAAAGCAGGAGTTGTCAAACACATGGGGATATCCATGTCTGTAGTGAGCCCATTGAAAGCAATGGGGTTACTCCACAAATCAGTTTGCCTCATTAAAGCACACAAGAAAACAAACAACCCAGCAAGAAATGCTTACAAGCGAGCATTGTGGTCTCCTGACCACTGAAGATACTATTGCAGAAACAGACAGGCAGACAGTAGGAACCACAGGATCTTAGGGCTGGACTGGGCATCGGGGGGCCATCTCATCCAATTCCATGAATACAGGCAGGATCCGTGTGTCTTGCACAGCATCCCTGTAAATGGAATGTATAACAAGAAATTAACTCTCTGCTGTACCATTAAACAATAGTAGTCTGTCACTCCACCAATGAGCAGATCCATCAATGTACTGTAATCAGTGCAGGGCTTTAGCAACCCAGTGTTGCATTTTCCTGGTTGGAGAAGATAGATTTAACAGCAGAAGAAATCTGTTTTAATCAAAACTGTTGCACACTGAGCACAAATAAAGGAATGAACTGTTTTAATATTTTATAACATAGGATACAGAGCAGGTAGGGCCATTCTGGACTGATTCCAGATATATCACACAGCAGCTTCCAAAGATATCAGTGCTAAAGGACCCTTCTATTTTCATAGCCATGCCTCAGTAGTAAGAAGTAGTTTTTCAGTGGCTAGAAGCCAAAACAGCCAACCATCCAATTTCTCAAGGCTGTTTACTGTCCCTAAGATCACAAAGCTGCCTGGTGAGCAGCTGGGCTGAGGTGTCTGGAGCAGTATTAGCCTTGGTTTCACAAGAACCTCTTTCTATATCTCTACTTTTCTGTAAGTTCTCATATTTCATGATTGCTGTTGGGTAGGAAGGTAATGAAATGCACAGTTGATCTGAAAACATAAAAAAGCAAGAGGCAGTTTTAAAAATTACACAGTCATGGTTAGTTCTGTGAAATAAATAAAAAGCACATCAATTGTGCAAAAATGACAATCAATACACTCCCCTTTCCACCAGCTGGTTTCCTGTCTGTCTGTAGTAGAGTGGGTAGAATTGTTGGAGGTAAATTTACACCTCACTAGGAGCAAAATTATAAATCTATTGAAATTCCTCCCACCCTAAGTCTAAAGGTTAGCTTGTTCCAGCTAACAAGCTAACTTTTAGATTGGATGAGATGGCCCTCATTTATTTGACTTCATAATATTTTTTAAAAATATATCATGTTTAAATCCTTCTTAGTTATACATGACCAGTAGGGAAGCTTTTAGAAAATGGATCACCTTTTAAATCAGAAATGGGATAAGGTGCTATATTTTCAGCTGCGAGGTCATGGAAACGGAGCCTTCCACCTCCCTATAGGTGGTCCTTTTTCAGGTCAGGAAAACTGGGGGAGGCTTCAATTCCCCAATTCCAATCTGTACTACTTCTATGAATAATTACAAAACTTACTTTTCTAGGCCTGTTTCCTGGCAAACACATTTATTCCTAACCAGTAGAATAGAATGCAATGAAATCCTGTTGGTCACCTTTCATTTCTGGGTAAGAACTGGCACATGGATGGAGTGGTTAAAATAAAGCTATGCTCTCTCCCCAGGGCTGGGGATCCATGAGGGCAAGGAGATGTGGAATTTTCTGCTAGGCCACCAATGGCTTTGCAGCTGCTAACCCACCCTGTTGGCTGTGCACCCTTTCCCCTGCTCTATACATAGGGAAGAAGAAAAGATCCTCAAAACTGGCCTATTTTGAGACTTCCATTCCAAATCCTATTTGCATAAGGAAGCCTTTAAGGTCGCCAACATTGTGCTTTACCAAAGGTCTCAGTTGTTTTCTTAAATCCTTCCCATCCTGCCCAGGGGAAAAATACACTGCTCCTGCTGGATTTGGAGCCTTAGGCAGTCCCAGAGGCAAAGGGAGAATTTGCCCAAGGATGAACATTTTTGCTTTGCCTTCCACCCAAAATGAATTGGGTACAGGCAACCCCTGTTTAACGCTTTTAATTGGTTCCTGAAAAACTGAGCATTAAGCAAAACCAACTTTCATTTTCACTTTTCACTTCCTAAAGCCACCAAAATCACTCTAAAGCCACCAAAATCACGTTCTAAAGCCTCCAAAATCACCAAAATTAGGCTGTCAGGATTAGTATCAGTTTCAGTGCCAGCTGTATGATGCCCATGAGTGTTATAACGAAACTCACTGAGAGCTAAGTGGAGTTGGGTATCAATGTAAAATGAGCGTCATAGTGAAATAGTGAAACAGTGTTAAGTGAGGGTTGCCTGTATATTGGCATGAATTTCCTTCCAGCCCTCATGAACATCCTGATTCTGAGCTAAAGGGCATTCCACAATAATATTATCAGGGGCATGGGTATGTTTTAGAGAGGCAGGACACAGTTCTGAAGCACCCCCCTTCTATATTTGAGGCACTTTGCCATAGGGAACATCCATGTGGGGATAAACCTTTTGGGGGGAAGAGGGACAAATGGTATCTCCTGAGCAAATGACAGGGTGGAGCAAGTGCCTCTCATGCTCTCTGAGTAATCTGGCAAATACCTTTGGGTGCCTTTACATGTGCCCCGACATATTCTAGTAGAACACATTGGGGCAGACTTGATTAATTGAGTGTACTCCACGTTCTAATTAGAACACTCTCGCATCATCACAGTGTATAATAAGCCCCTGAAGGTTTAAAAATGGCCACTGGGGCGCTTTAACTAAAGGTCATCGAATGAGCTTTAGTTAAAGCATCCCACAGCCATTTTTAAATGTGCGGGGCTTAATACGCATGATGCTGCAGCATTTTAATTATAGTGGCTCTCTGGGAACCATTCTAATTAAAACTCCCTCCCAAATCCCTGAGCACATGTATAAGCAGCCTTTCTGTCTGGTTTTTTTCTGACTCCAATATGGAGAGCTAGTTAGTGAAATTTTCATTTACACAAAGCCCACATCATACAATGGTTGATGTGCATATGAACACAGCCTTCGTGTAATAAGAATCAGGCCCTTGATTTAATTCGCAATAGATTTTTAAAGGTAATTCCTTGGGACTATTACAGGTGCCTGCTTCAGTGTCTGATTGGAACAGCTTGAATGCATAATCAAGAATGTCAAGGGAACTCAAACTATGCCTGGCTTTTGACATAAGGAGTGGCAGAAGAACTACTTTATACAGAGCTCCTCTTCATGGATAAACAGAGGCAACAGACAAAATCCCAATAAATATTTATTTCTGTGTTAGTGGGGGTTGGCCTGTAAGCATGAGCATGACAGATGTGTTTATCTAAGGGGAACTTCTTATCTCAATGACTAAAACATTCCACTTGGTAAGTTCACTAGAGATGATTCAGCCCGAGTAGTTTTATCACTGACCTAAAATTAGTATTTTCCCCTAAAATAGATGGCAGGACACTACCATCTCTGCTGAGGACAGAACGAAGGGACCATTTCATTGAATGGGATGAACTATTCTGGACTGCAGAAATCTTTGACTTTCTTGGCAAGCAGCCAGAAGAACAAAATTGCTCCATTTTGAGTCTTTTTGTTACTAAACTAGGGTGTATTTACAATCTAATGGAAAGTGACCTTGAATAGTGTAATATGCACTAGAACTGTGACTCAGTGAGTTAGAGCATAACAGTCTCTGCCATTTTTTACATTGTGTACCATATTTTAAGAGTGAAGGTGTCTTGTGCACAGTCTTCCTGCCATTCTCAGTTGCATGTGCTGCCCCATGTTTCTACCAGTGATACCATAACAAATAGCCTTTGCCTACACAGAAAAGTGGTAATAGAAAAATATTAATGTATTTTAATATAATAAAGGTTTTATTTTTTCTGAGTAAAGTTGATGACTGACTTATTTTACTCTTTGTTTCATTCACCCCTCCTGCTTCTTTTATGTGGAAAAAAGTAGAGATGGTACCATCTGGTTAGCCACCTCCTTGGATCCATGCTGGCCCCTATCTTGTTTTGGAATATCTTCTCCAAACTGTAGACTTAAATTTTCAACTCTAAAACAGATACTTATGGTTTTTGCTCAAGCTACAGGTTAGATGAAGCATATGATTCCACTATAGAGTAAACTATTCCCTAGACTTACTCGCTAGGGCAGAAGAGCTCTTCCTCTTCTCCTCTCCTCTGCTTCCTGACTGAACCTTCATCTGCAGGTACCAACTATCTTTTGAGAAAGAGCTGGGATAGAGACCATGTTCCATCTGGTGCATCACTAACTCAATGATTCATAAAACAGGAACCTTGCTGTCTATTGCCAACTGTTTTGTGGATTAGATGCATAGGAATTACTGTAGCAGAACAGACTGATGGTCCATCTAGTGGTTAATGCAGGGTGTTCTGGAGAAAGACATAAAATGATGATAATGAATCTAATTAGGCAATATTATACCAGTGGGGGAAATTTGTCTCTGACCTCAGCTGCTGATCAGATTATACCCTGAAGCCTGAGGATTGATAATTTATAGTTTCAGTCTATATAGAATAAATGCAGATTCTCTATGTATTCATATTAATGTCTAGAAGCAAATTCACCTCTGGTACAAAAATTGGCAATTCCAATCAATTCCAGTGGTGTCACGGGCTTGGTGTTTTTTTTTAAATTATATTTGTTAAATAATTTTCTATGGATATAGAAGAAGGATTTCAGGTTTAATTTTTCTTTCCACATCTAAACAGACGTGAATCCCTTCCTATACCACAGAATATGCCTTCAAGTGTAATACTCTCATCTAAATTCTCTAATCAGGGAGCTGCAATTTACTTAAAAAAGAAGAAAAAACCTGCAACAGCCAGCTGGCATATATTGAGGCAGACTTTACATGGGAACAAGATCAGTCTCAAGAAAATAACCCTCAAGTGCCTACCATAATATTGATATATACTGTAGAACTAACTGTTTATTTATACGTTTTTAATGAAAAAGGGATTTCTTTAGAAATATGCCTATGGCATAGTTTAATAAATATACTCGATTCTGAAAGGTAAGTAAGATGGCAACTAAAGCAGATACTAATTGTCAAAAGCAATCGCAATATTCATTAGGAATGTGACTTCTGTCTGGGAAGAGTGTGTGTGCCTAGTATCAGGCTGCTGTGAAGTTCATGACTGCAATTGTTGAGGACTGTACACCAGGAAATGCTTTTCTGATTAATTTACTTGGCCCCTTCTGCACTCTTCAGTCATTCACTGACTGGCTTGGGTGCAAGTATTGTAACCTATGGATGTCTCCCAATGGAATATTCAATTATTCCATTGAATATTCACTGTTTGCAATTTGTTACTTGTAACATGTTTTATCTATTTCAGTTCCAGGGTTTTGTTTCTACTCTCTGACTGAGAGACACCCAAGCCATAAAGGAGCTTTCAAAGAGGTAGTGCAAATACTTTCTGCACTAATATTTCTGTGAATACATATTTACAAAAGTATTTGTGTGTCACCTAGACTCAGCTCTGGTGTGACAAATTAGTTATTATAAGTTAAAGATCAGGACTGTACCGATCACCACACCTCCTATGGATAGGCAAACATTTCCATATTTTGTGAGCATGCCCAAATATGACTCTTTGGTTCAATATTTAATAAACAATTGTTCCAGTAACATTAAAAACTGTGCCATATTCCCATAATCTGTTAAATTTAGGATAAAAACCAAGAGCTTGCTGCTAGAAAGATTTCTTAATTCACTGTCTTCTTTTAACATCCTTCTCTTCACCCCCTGATATGCAATTGTTGTTACAATGTCTGCCTATGTCTGATTTCTTCACTTTTCATAGAGGGCAAAAGTGCCACTATGTTTGCTGTAAGCCACTTTGTTCATTCTTTCTCCGATAGGGTACATAATGCTATCAGGGTTGCAAGTAGAAGATTATGACTTGGGAGAACTCTGGAACCACCTTATATAAGTGTAAATAATGACAAGAGGTGCAAGTCAGAGAAAAAAAATCAGTCTGTCTTTATGCAACTGGCAGGCCATAGTAGGGTCCCAAGGGTTGAAAGATCTATTGATTTTGCACCATTTGCCCTGAAAAACTGATTAACTCTCTCACATACATATACAGGTGGGACCACCCTAGGCCTCTTCAATATATTTCTAGCTCTTGACACAACTGCTCTGGATCCAACTGTCTCTAAAAACATAGCAAACTATTGAAATGTGTGAATAACAAAAACCCAAAGCAAAAAACAATAAAATAAAAACCACATCTCTCTCCAAAAAACAATATTAAACCCCTAAGCCTCCTTTAAAAACAATTTCTAGTGCTCGCACTCTCAGGCAAGAATTTCATTATATTCTATATGCTTTCTGAATATTTCAGAGCATATTGGCATCCATTTTCCTGTTACATTTGTGTCATATATAGTTCTGTGAGCCAATAAAAAACACATTGAATATTAAGTGACATCTAGGTCTACCCTAAGTGACATTAGTGAGCATCTACACATGCAATTAATTCAGAGCAATAAACTCCAGTGCATATCACGCTGGAGTGTATTGCTGCTGGATGCTATATTTACATGTGCACCCAGGACTGCAGCACAGCAAGCTGGAGTGGCACAGTTTACTGTGACCTAATAAGGCCACCTGTGTAGACATGAAGACTTTACTGTGGAGCTTTTAGACAGCTCCACAGTAAATGTCTCATATAGATGCACCCCCAACATATGTTATAACTGTTACCGGTTCTTCCTCGCAGTCCCTTGGGGGATTAAGGTCAGTTTTACTCATTTAAGTTTGAATGCTCATTTTTCTTCAAGTTTGTTTAAAATCAACCAAGCATATTAAGGTTAAAAAAAAGGAGAGCCAAGTCATGGGTTTGGGTTTGCTCAGTCTCTGCCTCTTCATTTCAAGGAGGACAAACTGTGGCAACTTGATCCCGACAGAATTCCATTGAAGTTACTGGAGTTACACCAGAGCTGGCTTTGACACATTGTATCTGCTTTGACTTCTAGCCTATTTAGAGCACTTCTGGCTGAGGGACCCTTGGCCTGACTATGCCTAAGTTCAGTTTATTTTAATTACTGAGGTCCTGCAGGACTCCTAAGGATCGCAGGCACCAGACAGCTGTGTTTAGCCTTGTCTGCTACAGCAATCTCAAGGAAACCTATCGTAGCTGGCAAACCTTCTGAAAACACAAGTGCACATGGATTACACAAAAGGAGAAAACATTCTGATTAAAATAAACTGTTACCAGACAAAGAGAGCCCTTCTCTTTCTTTTTTAAAAACCAGGGGATTTCCTTTGAGCAGATTTTAAGGTGAGAGCTGAAGTTGTTGAAGTTATCTTCATACTAACAAAACAGTGATAAGCAAGAGAGGAAATGAAGCAAAACTATGGTATGTTCATTAAATGACAAAATCTAGCCAGTGTAATTATCTCTGCTAGGTTATATTGTGAGGGAGGACAGGAGAAGTAGAACCCCAATGATTCTTAAACAGGATCTCCACACACAGCTTGTTTGCACTTTTGTGTCATATAGAAACCTACCTCACAAGGGTATTGGGAGCAATGCAAATGCCCTCACCCCTGCTGCTGGCTACTTTCTTTTGAGGATGGATTTTTGAGTGTGAAAATCAAGTATATAAAGCCCCACAGTAACAGGCCACCTATGAGCCAGCCTTGAATTTTCGAAACCTCAGATGGGCACAAATATAGTGCTTGCCCCTCTGGGTGCTGAAGTGGCAGTTCAGTGTCCAGGAGGTTTTCCAAGCAGTAGAGAATTGGACCTACAGGGTCGAGTCCTCCTTGCAGTTATATTGAAGTAAATCATCAAGTCCTCACTCCCCTGGGCTGGAGTCACTGGCATACTCTAGCTGCTGGTGACACAGAGCAGCTGAAAGCCCAGCTTAGCCACTCAGTTGAGCTGAGTTGATAGAGGATTTGTACAAAGCAGCTGGACCCCTCCAGTGAGAATGGCCCGTTGATGTTCATGGAGTTATTCCAGGTTTACAACAGAGTGAGTGAGAATGAAATTTGCTGCTAAAGAGCCTAAGTCTTTAGCAGCAAATGGGAATATTGGCATTGGCAGAGTAGAATAAAGCCTAGCTCACCCCTAGGGGTGGTCTCTCCATGTCAGACTTGAGAAAGAACAGTGAAGAATGCTGTACAGGATGTAGGCTGTTCCCATTTTATAGATAAACAAAAGGCATTTTCTTCACAGTGTTAACAATCAAGACTCTTACATCAGCACTAAATACTGTTGTTAGAATGAAGGGACACCCGAAAACCCACTCGGGATTTCTTTGGGAACGTGACTATCCTGTTTGTTTGCATTCTGCAGGGCAAAGAAAACTGCTTGACTTGGAGGGATGTGGGCAGTGGGGTCCCCCAGGGCTCAGTCCTCGGACCCGCACTGTTCAACATCTTCATCAGTGACTTGGACGAGGGGGTAAAAAGCACCCTGTTCAAATTTGCTGACGACACTAAGATGTGGGGGGATGTGGGCACACTAGAAGGGAGGAATAGGCTGCAATTGGACGTAGACAGGTTACAGAGGTGGGCGGAAGAGAACAGGATGGGTTTCGACACTGACAGGTGCAAGGTACTGCACCTGGGGAGGAACAACCAGCAACATACCTACAGGCTGGGGAGCTCCCTTCTCATCAGCACGGAGGCAGAAAAGGATCTTGGAGTCATTATTGATGCCAAAATGAACATGGGCTGACAGTGTGGGGAAGTGGTCAGGAAGGCCAACCACACTTTGTCATGCATTCACAGATGCATCTCAAGCAGGTCCAAGGAAGCGATACTCCCCCTCTATGGGACACTGGCCAGGCCGCAGTTGGAGTACTGCATCCAGTTCTGGGCACTGCACTTCAGGAGGGATGTGGACAACATGGAGAGGGTCCAGAGGAGGGCCACTTGCATGATCAGGGGGCAGCAGGGCAGGCCCTACGAGGAGAAGCTATGGGACCTGAACCTGTTCAGCCTTCACAAGAGAAGGCTGAGGTGAGATCTAGTGGCCGTTTACGAAGTAGTTAGGGGGGACCAGCAGGCATTGGGAGGGTCCCTGTTCTCCCGAGCACTACCAGGAGTGACTAGAAATAACGGTCACAAGCTGGCAGAGGGTAGGTTCGGACTAAACATCAGGAGGCACTACTTCACTGTCAGGGTAGCTAGGATCTGGAACCAACTTCCAAGAGAAGTGGTGCTGGCTCCTACCCTGGGGGTCTTTAAGAGGAGGTTAGACGAAAACCTTGCCGGGGTTGTTTGACCCCAGTACTTTTTCCTGCCGGGGGCAGGGGGTTGGACTTGATGATCTGCTCAGGTCCCTTCCGACCCTACCAACTCTGAAACTCTGAAACTATGACATTCAGAAGAAGGTAAAAACAATCCATGTTCCACCTGCTATTTCTTTTGTAAGGACAGATTTTTGAATGGGAAAAGCAAATGCAATAAAGATCTAACTGAGGTATTACTGGCTATGAAAGAGATCAAAATCACTTATTAACAGGAACTGTTGTTTAACTAGTTTGCCTCCTATTGACCTTTCTACAGATACTATGTTAGATTGAATAATGCCTTTTCAAGCTGTACAAAGAATGAAGTGTTAATGAACTCTTCAGTGAAGGCAATGATGCTATGCCCTGGCTGGCTAATGTAATGAGTCACATGAGCAGTCAGTGTTAACTGAAGAGCCACAGTGTATAGATCCCCTAGGGGAATAGGGGCAAACACACTCTAGTTTAAGAGAAAAAAAACTATGGTACAGTGATTAACATTTATATATCTATTATGTGTTGTATTATTCATGATTGCAGGAAAATATACCCAATGCATGCCCTTTTAATGTGTATAAGTGATGTTGTATCTGTGATGGTCCAGAAATTATGTGAGAAGCAAGGACAACTGTGAGGATGTGGCAATTGGGAGAGGTGACAGGAAAAGGGCTAATAGAGTGCCCATCTTTAAGAAAGGGAAGATGGAGGATCCAGGGAGCTACAGACCTGTCAGCATCACCTCAGTCCCTGGAAAAATCGAAGTAGGTCCTAAAGGAATCCTTTTCTAAGCACTCAGAGGAGATGGTGGTGATTAGAAAAAGTCAGCATGGATTCACCAAGGGCAAGTCATGCCTGATCAACCTGATTGCCTTCTATGATGACATAACTGGCTCTGTGGATGCAGGGAGACCATTAGACATGATATATTTTAACTTAGAAAAGCTTTTGATACAGTCTCCAACAACATTTTTGCAAGCAAGCTAAGAAAGTATGGGTTGGATGAATGGACTGTAAGGTGAATAGAAAGCTGGCTGGATGGTTAGGCTCAAATTGTAGTAATCAATGGCTCAATGTCTAGTGGGCAGCCAGTATCAAGTGGAGTGTCCCTGTTGGGGGTCCTGGGGCTAGTTTTGTTCAATACTTTCATCAATGACCTAGAAGCAGGGATGGAGTGCACCCACAGCAAGTTTGCAGATGACACCTAGCTGGGGGAGTAGTAGATACACTGAGGAGTACAGCTAGGATTGAGACCTCAAAAAATTGGAGGATTGGGCCAAAAGAAATCTCATGAGGTTCAACAAGGACAAGTGCAAAGTCCTGCAATTAGGAGGGAACAATCTCATGTACTGGTGCAGATTGGGGGCTGACTGGCTGAGCAGCAGTTCTGTAGGAAAGGACCTGGGGGGATACAGTGAACAATTAGCTGAATATGAGCGAACAGTGTACCCTTGTTGCCAAGAAGGCTAACAGCATACTGTGCTGCATTAGTAGGAGCCTTGCCAGCAGATTGAGGGAAGTGAATCTTCCTCTCTATTCAGCACTGGTGAGGACAGATCTGGAGTATTGTTTTCAGTTTTGGGGCCCCCACTACAGAAAGGACGTGGACAGATTGGAGAGAGTCCAGTGGAGGGCAGTGAAAATAGGCAGGGGGCTGGGACCAATGACTTATGAGGAGAGACTGAGGGAACTGGGCTTATTTACTGTGTAGAAGAGTGAGGGGGGATTTAATAGCAGCCTTCAACTATCTTGAGGATGGTAACAAAGATGATGGAGCTAGACTGTTCTCAGTGGTGGCAGATGACAGAACAAGGAGCAATGGTCTCAAGTTGCAGCAAAGGAAGTTTAAGTTAGATATTAGAAAACACTCTCTCACAAGGAGGGTAGTAGAGCACTGGAACGGGCTACACAGAGAGGCTGTGGAAACTCCATCCCTGGAGGCAAGCCTTGGCTGGGATAATATAGTTGGGGACAGTCCTGTTTTGAGCAGGAAGTTGGACTAGATGACCTCCTGAGGTCCCTTTCAACCCTAATTTTCTATGATTCTATGACTTCTTAGGGTGCCTGGCTTCCTGTAAACAGAGACCTGCTGAAGAATATCTTGCATTCAACGCCTTGTCTAACTTTTTCCCAACTACATAGTTGGCCTAATAAAAGATATCACCCTAAGAAACCCTTGCCCTTTCAATAACATTTTCTGCAAAGCTGCACCAGCTGTGGCTTGGGAGTCACAGTGAATATCATGGAATTAAGGATTTGGAAATGTCAAACAACTTGCGTTTTAAATTGGTAATGGAGACACCTAGTGTGAAACATGTCAGCACCTACTCTGGACTCATTCAAGAAACGTTTGGACACTTATCTTGCTGGGATCCTTTGACCCTAGCTGACTTCCTGCCCCTGGGGCAGGGGGCTTGATGATCTTCAAGGTCCCTTCCAGCCCCAATATCTATGAAATTTATGTCTAATACAGTGTATTCATAGTAAAAGAATGAACATGGTATCAGAATACAGGATTTTATGATACATCTCCACAGACTCTTACATTTTAGTCTGAGTGCCTGACTAGTAGCAACTAATAACTCTTCCTCTGATTTTTCACTAACCCTTGCTGTAGTGAGGCACTGACAGTGCCCTCATCCCTCTGTGTCATCAGTGGCAGGTTGGGTTGTTCTTGATGTTTTGGGCACTAGTTATAGTTGTAGTTATGTGACAGGGTTGTTTGTAGTTTAAGTAATAGGTTAGACAAGCACTTGTATGGGATGGTTTGGATTCAGATAATCTTGTCTTGAGAAGGGGGTTGGACTAGCTAACCTACTGAGATCCCTTCCAGCCCTACTTTTCTATGATTCAGATGTAGGTGAGCATTCCTTGTGTGAAATGCTATACATAAAGGAGGGAAAAATCACCTCTGCAAGTGAATACATTATGTCCTGAAGCATGAGATGTCTTTGAATGTTAGTGTTCAGAAAATAGCCAGCCTTCAGAATCTTGCCACAGCTTTTGATCTGATGGCAACATACAGCAGTAAATTTAAATGTTGACTGTATGCTATCTGCTATATCCATTTTTTCTTCTAAATACAAAGGAGGGACCAATCAGTGTTCACGATGCTCTTCATGATGAATACTGTATGTTACAACATGCACATCCCATCTGACACTACTTTTCTCTAGGTAGCAGAGGGGAATGAAGACAAAAGCTACTGCTACCTTGTTACCCACTTCTCTTAAGCCTTTAGAAAGTCCTAAGTGCTTTGCATCTGCCATTGGATGAAGGGGAAAGGGAAGAAAACAAAGTAATCATTCATTACATGATGTTCAATTTCTCTCAATCCCAGAAGAGCCGGGTGACTCTCAAGCATAGCTGGAGACAGATTTACAGGGGGTTCAGTGGCATGGTTACATTCCCTTTTCCACAACATAGCTTAGTGGCTCCAGTTCCCTTGTATAGCTGGGCTCTAGAGGTGTGCGAAACGGGCTGTATTTGATTTGGATTCAGATTCAGCCTGAATTGGGGACAGAGATTCGATTAATTGATTCGGATCACTCTCCCAATTCAATTCAGCTGATTCCAAACCTGAAGATTCAGAGGATCAGCAATTCAGCCATGGACACAGCTTTAAATGTGTTTTCTACATACCTCAAGGTACCAGGTGTGACTCGTGAATGCTGCGCTAGTGCGGTGGATGAAGCATCGGACAGGAGCAAGGTGGGGGGAGGGCCTACTGTGTGCTCAGCGGTGGACCTGGAAGTGGACTAGAAGCATGTCCGGTCTACTTCTGGGTCCACCGCCGAGTGGGTGGAGGTGACCTCCCCTGCACTCCCCCAGCTCAGCGATTGGCCACGGGGGGACCCTGGGTGCCCCCCCAGCCCAGGAGGCACTAGTCGCTGAGCCAGGGGGCAGGGGGTCCCCCGCGTGCTCCACAGCGGACCTGGAAGTGGATTGGAAGTGCTTCTGGTCCACTTCCAGGTCCACCGCTGAGTGCACTGGGGACCTTCCTGCACTCCCATGGAATGCTCCATCCGCCCCACCATCTCAGTGTTCACGAGCCACCCGGTACCTTGAGGTATGTAGAAAAAACATTTAAAGCTGTGTCTGTGTCCAAATCATCGAATCTCTCCAAATCAATTTGGAGGGTTCCAATTCGATTCAGAGAGATTAAAGGGCCTCCTGATTTAATTCAGATTCGGAGATTTGGCTACTAAATCAGACCGAATCTCTGCCAAATCGAATCAGCGACCGAAGCTTCACACAGCCCCACTGGGTTCTCTGTAGAGTCCAGACCATACTGTGGACTTCATAATCTGGACCATACTATGGGAGCCCATTGATACTCCTACACACCCTTTTCAAAATCCTGGATCTGCCTATGATCATGGTCTTCAACATAGGGCAAGTTAGAGGCATAAGCAGTGTAACTGAAGTGGACTATATTCTAACTAGTAGCTGTTGCAGTCATCCCTAAATTAGAGTACCTAAGGGGCTCAACAGCTTATGCTATGCATCAGGCCAGTCCCCAGCTGTATCCAGTATCCAATGGGCTGCCAAGTGGCATGCAATCTCATCCCTCCCCCAGAGCTGATCTAAACTCCACTGGGTCACAGCCTGGCCCAATTTTTCCTGTCACTTGCCAACTGTTTCACTCTTCAGAACCTCTCCAGGGTGGGTCACTGCCATACTCATCTAGGACCTTCAATCCAGGACCTGGTGCAGTATGTTTGCTTCTTCCCTTTTCCTCTCTTGCTCTCTCTTCACACAGGCCTCAATCCTATAGCAAACCACCAGACAGGCCTTAAAACAGCTTTAGCTTTCTAAGAAGAACAGAATGATACACACAGATTTTGATTTGTCTCTGAGTGAACCTTTCTAGTGGATATGGTTTGCATAACCTGTAGCTTTAATTAGGATTTTCAAGTCCATGGATGACCAAACAATGATGAATTTCACTGACTTTGGTTAGTTTAGTAATCTGATTATCTTATTTCCCAATCACCGCTTAACTTTGACTAACTTATGTTCATAACCTGCTGTTTGTTGCTTCAGCACCAAAAGATTTAGTATTAATTATACTACAATACTACCAAATGGCTTCAACCTACATTGGGGCCCTGCTGTGTTAGGTGCAGTACAAACACATATTGAGAAACTGTCTTTCCCCTAAAGAGGTTGCTGTGCAGGCAAGAAACGGGGTGGGAAGGGAAGCAAAGGTAGAGAAAGGTGAAATGACTTGTCCAAGGTTGTGCAGCTGATCAGTGGGAAAGCTGAGATTTGAATTCAGGTCTCTGTAAGAGCTTTGTTACATGGTAATTTTGACTGGCTCCTGGAGCTCTTAACACCTGGATTGTTCACAAATTAACTACCACCTTAAACTAGTTTTAAGCACTCATTAGTCAACTCAAGTTATACCACTCCAGGGCAGGATTATTTTTGATCCATGTTACACAGCTTGGGTTATACTAAAGTGTGGCCAGCTAGTGTAAGCATCCCACCCACTCCCTGCTGCTGACCCTGATCAGGCCCACTGCCCCCTCACCCCCACACCCTCTCCAGCACCCCAAATCCCCACTCACTGCCCCCCCACAAACCCTGCAAGCACTGTCTGTTCTGGGAAAGCAGCCAGGGAAAGCTTAACCTGCCACCACTGCCACCACCACTGCTCCTCCCTGGGCCAGGCTTAGCCTGGAGAAGGGCAGCAGTCCAGCTGTAGTGGCAGGGGCCAGGGCAAGCAGGTTAATCCTTCCCTGCCTGCTACCCTGGGATATACAGTTCAAGAAGCCAAAAGTAACTGGGAAGGGGTGCTGGCAACAAGCCCCGGGGGCAGGAGGGTACCCTGAGCGGCAGGGAGGAGCCCTGGATGTGGAGGGACCAGGGAAGCCCCAGGGGGCAGAGGACAAGAGGGAAAACCAGAATGGGAGGGGACGATTCTTGCCTGAAGTGTGACTGCTCCAGACTCGAGTTAGCACAATCACCCATCACCATTTGCACAGCTCACAGTCTATCCTGTAACAATGCCCTAAGCTGCAGTCTTGTGCAAGAGGCTTGCAAAAAACCCCACCATCCTTCATTTTCTCTAGAAAGTCTGCAATCTGGTTTCACTGAGCTTTACTTCCAGGTTGAAATTACCTGGCTGTTTTCCAATCTCCCTCTCAGGAAGGAATGGTTCATTACAAGACTTCCCAGCCTGGCTTTCAGAAAGGACAGACTATCCTTTGCAGGCCAGCTCTGTTAGTTTATATCGCAAACCAAACTCCAGTTGATAAAGGTTTTACTCTGATAGAACTTTTTGCCTGGGATCAGTTAACCCTTGTACTGGAAGACTATAGTATCCTTCAGTCTTCCTACAGAAAAGCCCAAGTACCACAGAGGATAACAAACCCATTTGCTGAAACTCTGAGGTTCACTATCGTCCTTCTTCCTCTTTCACCTTGAAGTGACTGATCAGCTTTGTGAACAGAAATCTGAAAACACATAATTTACCACAGTTTGGAACAGTCTACCAAAAATCAGATTGTAGTAGTGCTGTGCACTAACTGGGCGCGTCTACACGAGATGCTTTAAGGCACATTAGCCTAAATTTAAGGTGCGTTAGGGCATGTGTCTACACATGCACACCCTTAATGTGCTTTAAAAATGGTGAATTTAAGCTATTTGCATCTAAATGTGATCCCTGCAAATGCAGGGATCACATTTAGGCGCAAGTAGTTAAAACACATTAATAAACATGTAAATGCATTAAAGCACATTAACGCTGTGTGCGTGGACTGACTTGGGATTAAGTTTAGCCCCAAATCAGTCCATGCACAGCCTTAATGCATTTTAATGCCTGCACATAGAGATGCCTGCCTAAACCTGCTTAATGTGCATTAAGCTAATGCACATTAAATTTAGGTGTGCTTAAATGCAGGTGTAGACATGCCCATTGAGTCTGGTCACTCAGCTACAATATTTGGGGGGGGGCATTTAACCAAAAAGCAAAGAATAAGTATCTTTGTGAGCAGCTAACTTGATTTTTTGGTGCCTAAAGTCTTGACAACAGCTGATGGGAGGTACGTGGACTCAGCTGGAACTGTCACATTTGACATCAGCATCTGAGGCAGAAAAAGGCCCTCCCCCTCCCCTTCCCCCCTTCCCTGTGCCCCCCCAGGTTAGTCTCTGTCAATGGGGAGACAGGTGTCAGACTGATATTGTCTCCTTGTTCCCAGGGGTGGGAGAAATGGTATATAGAGAGGAGGAACCAGCTATGCAGCATTTCTCCCCCTGACAAATCTTCCATTCACAAGATATTATCACAGGATAAACAAGTTTCTGCCCTATATTTACATGACGGTGCGTTAATGCTAAGTCCTGCTTCTGAAGCTGTTAAAAGCCTGAGCTCCTGTCTTTCACAATGTGCAGGGGGCGGGGGCATACAGAACAGCGTGGAACCATGCAACATGATTGCAGCGTGCTCCATGCTGGCGTTAACCCTGGTAAAATGGAATGGATCCAGGAAGATACTGCTGACAGGTCCCATAGTGCTACAGTGCATCCTCTCAGACATAATGTGCTGAATCTCAAGAGACTGTCAGATGGATGAGCCCTGCCAGCGTCCCTACAAGCCAACAAACAAATCAGGCTGACTCGGCAGAGTCTCTAGGTAGCTCAGCTCCGGCAAGTGTTTTTATTTCATACATCAGGAAGGAGATACTGATACTCTACAGAGAGAGCATGTTTTCCCTGCTCATTCCAATTTCTATGAGAAGCCAAAACAGCTTCCCCCAGTGTCATTTTAATTATCTTCTGTGCAAAGAAAGCAAAACGCGGCATAATTAGGAAGCTGTGTCAATTGATTTTTAGTCCTTTCTGTCTGGGAATTAATCTGACTCACTAAATATGCTGCACAATCAAGGTTTTTTTTTCCTTAAAGTGGAGCTCAGTTTTATTTATCCATTGCAGTATTCACTGTTTGCCCTTGGAAACAGAAGCAGCTATTATTATTTTATATATATATACACACACACACACACACACATATATATACATATATATATGTATATATATATATAGTATACACACACGCACACACTCACACACACACACACACATACAGACACAGTGGCTTTCAAAGTGATTTTATCTGTCCTTGGAGACTCCTGGAAGGGCAAGATTCTGTTCCTAGTTCCCTGGTGTAAATCTGGAGTACTCCCATTGATTTCAATCAGGCAGCTCTCATTTTATATCAGTTCCTGGTAGCCAAGGAGAAGAGGATATGAGTTCCTGTCAGAGGCGATGAATGTCTCACTTGAATTGGCCGATGGCAACATTCTCAAGGTGTCCCTTCCAGAGCTTTGTCTATCTCCTTATTGCTTTCCAATTATTTGCAATACAACTCCATAATTATGAACTAGCAGTTATATTCATGTGTCACCACGCTTAGCACCACACAGTATTATGTCTGTCTTCTCGTCTGGGTGCCTTTAACATTATTTAAAATAGCAACAAATCAAACTAAAATCAGCAGAATTGTCATCTTTGTTTTAACAAAACTCTATCTCCAGTGCAATCGAACAGGCAAGACTTCCCCACTAAGCATCTATTCCCATCTATTCCCATAAACAAGTATGTTGGGCCAGGCTGTGACCCAACATACTCTTGCTTTAACTGCCTGGACAAGAATATGGGCCTTGCAGGGTGCTGTGAAGGGCAACAGTCCCTCCAGTCAGACCACGTATACAAACTTTTTCCCCAAATGATGGTTCCTTGAAGAAACAATGAGTTTCAAACAGTACTAAGGCATATAGTCCAGTATACAGTTCCTTATCCACTGGAAGGTGGGTAAGATGATAATTGGCTGTACTGAAAAGGGAAGTATCAAGTGGGAGGGAGGTTGCTAGTGAAGGCTTTCAAGGCTCAGGGCTGAATTTACTTGAATGTTTTCATTTATGACCTCGGCCAAGTCAGTTAAACTTGCTGAAGACACAGAGTTGGAAGGCATCATCAATACAGAGAAGGGTCCAGATATCACACAAGAACTGGATGATTTGAGAAGTGGAGTGATAGAAATAATCTGAGATTCAACAATACAAGTGCAAAGTCATGGGATTAATAACAAGAATTCAGGCTGTATGCCAGAAAGACATCGGCGGGAAATGACAGAAGAGAAAAGTGTTTAAGTGATGCTGTAGCTGTGATGAGTTAGTTGTTCACAGCATCATATTGAGTCATGCACGTGGTGTGACAATGAAAAAGACAAAGGTTCCTCCTTCTAGTAGAGATATGGAAGTATTAATACCATTGTACAATGCGCATCTGGTTTATTGCAGGCAATTCATACTGAATACAGATTATTTTTATTTGAAACAGGTAAGAAAAGGGGCTTCTGGGATGATTAGGGGAATGGAAAGCATATCTTACGACTTACAAGAGTTAAGAGCATTTCTTAGGATTTATGAGTAGGGACTACTGTAATTCAGGCTCCAGCGGGGGGCAAGGTGGGCTCCCTGCAATCTCGCTGGAGCCAATTTCAGGCATTTTTCAGGACAGGCTCTCATACACCTCTGACTGGCTGAGGGAGCCCACCAGGGGGCTGATTACCATTGACCAGAGACACACAGGCTGTTCTTCAGCTGTTTTAAGAAAGTAATGCTGAAGAACAGCCTGTGTGCTAATGTTTTTGCTAAACAACAGCTTTTAAGTAAAGCTAAGAATTCGTTAGAATTCTTAATGAAACCATAATAAATAAACTTTATTAAACAACAACTTTTATTGAAACTTTGATTAAATTCCCCTCTGCTCCTGTGTGGCAGCAAAGCAAAGCAGGGCTCCGGAGAGCCGTGCTGGGCAGAGGGAAGCCCATGTGGCAGGGGCACCCTGCGCCCCACACTCAGCTATGGGGCCAGACACCCAGCATGCCTATGCCTGCAGCCCCTAGGGCAGTGGGTACTTACCTGCTCCGCTCTGGGCAGGGCTTTTCAACTCCCCACCAAAGCAAGGAATCAACCTGACTGCCTGAGCCCCATACTAGGCTGCCCCTGGAAACACATGGGGCTTCCACAGTGTCTCCAGGGCTCTGCTGCCTTTCTTCTTTGCACTTCAAGTAAGTTTTTTAAAAACTTTTTTCCCCATCTTCCTCTTCCCCATGTTTTCAGACCATTTCCAGCCAAATCACAGTTTTCTGGGGCTTTGGGGGAAATGCTAAATTTTGGGCTTTCTCCTGAAATCCTCTGAAGTCTGAATTGCTGTGGTCCCTGTTTATGAGAGGTGTACTAAAGAGCTTGGCTTCTTCAACTGAGCAACATGAAGGCTGTGAAAGGATATAATTACCTACTATAGGTACATTATGGGTGAAGCACCGTGCAATGTAGACATATGTTAAGTTTCCTTTAGCTCAGGGAGCAGAACACTGCCAGAAGTAACTATATCCTTTCACAATCCCAGGGGGAAATATTAAGACTGAGACTTGACATCAGCTTTAAAGGAAGTGGTGGAATAGGCTGCCTTGGGAAGCTGTGGACTCTTCATTACTGGAGGGGTTCAAGAAGAGGTTGGACAGCCATTGTTTGGGGATGATCCAAGTGTAGCTATGCCTATGCTCTACTATGGGTATTTCCCATGGTTCTGGGCTTTGCTGGTTGCCACATGGGGCTGGTTGCAAATTCTGCCCCCTCTCCCTGCCCTTTCTGCTACATGCATTTGGGTTTCTTTTCTTTTCTTTTTCTTTTTTTTAAGCCTCCCAAGGCATTGGGTGTTGGCTGCAGCCAAAACTGGGAATTTTCTCTGGGATGTGCCAGTGTTCTTGCTGGGACTTAAAGCTGGAGGTTCCTGACTAGAGGCTCTGCCCCCCTTCTCTCCACCACCCAACTCAGGGTCAGACTGATCACCATATTTTAAGTCAAGAAGGAATTTTACCCTGTGGTCAGATTGGTATGGACTGTAGGGGTTTTTGCTTTCCTCTCTAGAGAGGGGTATGGCCCTTTACCTGGGATCTCTTCAGCATATATTAACAACCTTTACAGAAGCAGGATGTTGGCCACTGTGGTCCTCCTGCTTTACCTGTGGCAGGTTAGGGTGTTACATCTTTTGTTATGTCAAGGTTGATGGTAGTGTTACTAAGAAGTTAGATTCTGGATTTATATAGGATGGTTTAGATTGGGACAAGCCTGCCTCAAGCAGGGGGTTGGACTAGATGACATATGGAGGACCCTTCCAGCCCTACTTCTCTATGATTCTGATTCTATGATTCACATATAGTATCTGTGATTTTAAATGGGCTTGAGTTTTCTTGTCAGTCAGGTCAAGCCACATGATATCAGTCAAATTTCTCTGATGTGGTAGATGTGGTACAAGTAGGATGAGACCATCAAGCTGTTTCATTTGGAAAACACTCTCATAGGGTTCGATCTCAGATCTGAGAGATCAAAGGCAAGTACCTTAAAAAATGTGGTCTTGCTGGCCTTTTCCCAATTGTGAAAATGTGGCCCCCATCCATACATGTGGTCATGCTTATAGATTAGTCACTGATCTATGTTGCTGCTTGAATAATTACTGTTGGGGACACGTGAATGCCAAATGATACAAGTGCGACAAAGCAGCAGGGTGAAGCAGTGCATCATCACCCTTCGCAGTGAACAGAATGGATTCTCATGCATAACTGCTTCAGATATGATCTGCACAGCCACAGGCATTCACAGTCCAGTATGGCACCTGATAATGAACTCAGATGGATGGATAACCAGGTGCGTGTCCATCTGTTGTACCTGGATATGTTCCTAAGTGTTGAGAAGACCTCAGAAAAACATGGAACCTCTAGTGTCTCACGGGTCTAGCAGGCCAGATACACTGGCAATTACCTAACAAGCCAGATGGCTCGGCTAGTGGAATGATAACTGGGTATGGCTTCTATGCCACTGGTTTGATTATAACTCAAACAAGAAAACACCAATAATTATCAGTATTTAGTAGTATTTGGATGAGATTTTGTTTTAGGTGGCTGAGACCTTGTGGTCACAATCTAGCATTATAGGGCAGGTCACTTATTACCTCCGCTATTGCCTTGCTAGGTAATGTTCAGTAAATTATCTAATCTTTCTGGGAGCATCTGTTTCCACACCTGTAAAATAGACATACTAAAGGCTGCTGTGCAGGGCAAAATATAAGAATCTCAATTGTTGAGGCATGATCTGCTTTTAGGCTTGAGTTGGTATAGAAACCACTTTTTAGTATTAGTTGATTATATTAATCTGGATGCAGATTAGTGACCATCCTGATTTCATACAGCTCTAGTAGCATCCGTTGATAGCAGTCGTATAGAAATACTTGCAGATCTTAGCATCTTTCTGATGCCGAGGAACCTACTCTTGTCCTTCTGAGAGGACACAGAGAGAGCATTAGTGGGGAAGTGTCTATCAGCCCTGGGACCTATCTCCTGAGGCGTACCACAGAGATTTATTTAATTATCTATCATACAGTGTGTATGTGGAACTGCTGTGTAGATTAATAAAAGGCTATAGTTGCAATGACTTCGATCTGCTGATGACATCCAGGTCTAAGTCTCTTTCACATCTTACCCATGTTATGCAGTGGAATGAGTATTCCACCGTCTTAGGGAGCTCAGGGTTTGGGTGACTACTGGCCGAGAGCGACTGTATAGGCACAAAAGAAGTAATATCATCTTCATCTGAGAGACTGTGATCATTCTTTGTAACATAGGAGTGTGAGTTAATCATGTCATCAGATCCTGCTCCTGCCCTGAATGTGCAAGGAGTGAATGTGGCCAAGACACTTTCCTCTCTGTGCCTGCCAGGACCACACTATATAGGTTTAACATAGTGTGCCCTATATAGGCTCACACATTGACACTAATGAAATTGAAGCTAATGAAGAATGTTCCAACCAGACAATATATTACACCAATCTTCTAGAAGTTGTATCACCACCCCATAAGCTTCTGAGTGGATTCCAAGGCACTGATTTTATGTATAAAATCTTCAGTGATTTGAGTCAGGTTACCTTCCCCCTCCTTTCCACTCCTGTACCACTGTGCAGTAGCTAAGATTGATTGTGATGCGGGAGCTGGCACTTTAGCTTTGGAATTTGCACAGTACCCAGGTCTGTGAGCTCTGAAACTATTGACAACGAGGAAACTTTAAAAAGGATCATTTTTTAATCTCAGATATTTAAGGATGGGGAGAGTTTTCAGTTGGCTGTTTTATAGTTGGGATGTTGATTTTATGTTTGCAGGTCATTGTATATTTTTGTGATATTAAATTAGTCAACGTGCATGGAGCGTAGTATGAGCACCTGTTTATGCTATTGTCAATCTACAATATAACAACTACAAAAAAAGGATTAGGAAGCCATTTGAGAGTGTTAGATGAAAAAGATCAGGATAATTCTATTCTCTTGCATATTTCCCTTTGCTATAGAAAATTAAACGTAGAACAAATCCATATTGGATTTGAACCAGAGATTCATTACATAAATTCCAACCCTCCTAAAGGAAAACAGCTTAACACTGTTATTGGGCAAAAGTTGATTACACAACAAACCTTTTAGGACTCTAGTTCATCACGTTGGCAAATCACCGTGAATTAATTGAATTTGGATACTATGAAGCAATTTGTACACACTCCAATTTTATACAGATTAAAACCCCTCACTTTGCATGGCTGACAAATGTGATTCCCAGCCACACAGTAATGTGATTTCTGCTTTCATCTGTGCATTCTGTACAGTTCGTAACACAATGGGGTCTCGGTCCATGTCCATTAGGGGGATCCTTATACTACCATAACAGAAACAACAAAATATAGGTATAGTATCTGTCATGTGTTCACATAGAAAGGTATTTTCCATGTTTCTGGGCTTTGCTGGTTGCTGCATGATGCTGGGAGAGAATTCCATGTACCCCTTGCTGCTACATGTGTGGTGGGGCGGGGTTTTAGGCCTTCCTCATTGGGTGCTGGCAGCAACCAAGGCTGGAGATTTTGACTAGGATTTGCCAATGCTCTTGCTGCAATTAAAACCCAAAGGTTCCTGGCTAGAGGGCCATTCCCTTCCATTCAGGGTCAGGCCAGTTGCCATCTTTTGGGTCAGGAAGGAAGTTTACCCCACAGTCAAATTGGTATGGACTGTGTGGGTTTTTGTCTTCCTCTGAAGTGGGGGAAGTGGCCCTCTTCCTGGGATCTCTTGAGCATATATTAACAACTTTTGCAGAAACAGGATGTTGGCCCCTGTGGTCCCCCTGATTTACCTGTGGCAGATTGGGGTGTTAAGTCTTGTGTTGTGTCAGGGTTGACTGTGTAGTTTTGCAAAGAGGTTAGACAATGGATTTGTATAGGATGATTTGGATAGGCATGATCCTGCCTAAGGGAAGAGGTTGGACTAGCTGACCTATGGAGTTTCCTTCCAGCGCTGCTTCTCTCCGATTCTATGATACGCTGAAAGGAACATCATCTATCAGGATTCATTCAAACTTATTCATATATAATGCAACTCTGTGCTAAATTTTCATAGGAAGGTACAAGGAGGGGCACATGCAAAACTTGTATTGTGAATAGCAATGAGTATTTGCATATGCAAATACTGACTATGCACACAAGTAGTCATTGGAGCTCACAGATACTCACCTTGACCATAGAAATGCTCCTCTGCATTGGTCAAATACAGGCTTCCTCATCCACTGTGGATTTCCTACTTAGTTGTATATGCGAATCTCTTAAAGCCAAAGAACCTGAACATTCAAAATATGATGTCATAAATTTAGTTTACAAATCCTGGGCTGTCTTTTTAAAGTAAGTTTAGGTTAATTTAGGTTATTAGTGTATCAGTTGGGGAGCTTCCAGGAGCACTCACACCACCTTTCTGAGTTTGTAGTATGACCACAAAGGTTGGGAAATTCAAAAACTGAGAATCCCAAGTTATCACTTGCCTCTCAGAGCTGGGATTTTAATAAAATATCCAAGGATTCACAATAAAATTGTAGGGCTGACAGAGAGAGTATGACAGGAGTTTCCTCCCTTTGCTTAGAAAAGCACTAGAAGGTGTCTTGTCTCTACCTCTTCGGCATCCTAAAAGTGACTGGATAGTGATGTGAGAGGCAGGGCCATCTCTTCATCCCCTATGCATCTGGCAGCTGGTTGTCTGCATAGGAAGGATGTTTGGCAGGGCAGTACCCACCATTGTTTTACAGGCAACTAAGACCTCTCACTAGCAATTTCAAGTAATTTGTACAGAACAGTCTTGAGAAAATATCACTAGTGGCTTTGCTATTTCTCACTGCTAGAAAAATGAACTGGTTGGAACAAGGCTGTGATTTGAGTTGCTATGCTCACAAGAGCTGTCTTTAACGTCTTTCCAGCCAATTGTCTACAATGCAGTAGAGCTGTACGAGGCTTCAGATAGAGCTTCAGATCCGGAAAAGTTTCGGAAAAGTTTCAGACACTTTGACGTCTGAAGCAGCATGTCCAGGTCGAAGTGCTGGCTTCATTAGGCTTTCCAAAGCGCTTCGGAAAAGCTTCAGAGCCGCTTTGGAGATCAGGCCATAGGGTATAATGGGGAAACAATGACATATCTATAACTTTGTTGTTTTCTGTCTGATTTGGATGAAATTTGCAGGGATTGTATCCCCTGCTGAGAGCATGATGTCTACCAAGTTTCAAGAAGATCAGTGTAAGGGTTTGGGAGGAATTGCACCCCAAATTCTTGAAAGCAAAACTGATGTCATGTGTATGTGTTACATCACAGGGGGGTAAAAACTGCAGAGGTGGTGGCTCTGGCTGAGACCACAAAGCCTACCAAGTTTCAAGAAGATTGGTGCAGGGATTTGGGAGGAACTGTACCCAAAATTCTTGAAAGCAAAACTCATGTCATGTGTATGTGTTACACCACAGGGGGGGTGAAAACTGCAGGGGTGTTGGCTCCTGGTGAGGCCACAAAGCCTGCCAAGTTTCAAGAAGATCAGTGCAGGGGGTTGGGGGGAAACTGCACCTCAAGATGCAGACACATAAAACTGGTGACATGGGTGACACTGTGTGTTAAGGCACAGCAGGATGAAAACTGCAGGGGTGGTGGCTCCTGCTGCGGCCATGAAGCCTGCCAGCTATCGAGATCAGCGCAGGGCTTCTGGGCTCTGGGGCCCTGCGCCTCTAGCTGCTGACAGACAAAACTCGTGCCATGGGTGCTTGTGGGACTGATTGTCTCTGTCTTGGGGCATGGGAGACACTACTGCAGGCCTGGCTGCTAAGCTACTGTGTCACCAGTTCCCAATCAATCATGATTCACTCAGGGACCAGCTCAATACACAGGACCTAGCTAATGTAGCCAGTAAATGACCATCAATTAGCACCTACAAAACCAGACTAAGGAGAGGACATAATCAATACAGACAATCAACTGCCCCAAGACAGAGACAGTCAGTTGCACAAGCACCCATGTCACGAGTTTTGTCTGTCAGCAGCTAGAGGTGCAGGGCCCCAGAACCCAGAAGCCCCTGCACTGATCTCCTCAACAGCTGGCAGGCTTCATGGTCTCAGCAGGAGCCACCATCCCTGCAGTTTTGACCCCCCTGTGTTGTAACACATAGACATGACAGGAGTTTTGCTTTCAAGAATTTGGTGTATATTTTCCCCAAAACCCCTGCACCGATCTTCTTGAAACTTGGCAGACTTTATTCCTTCAGCAGGGGCTACCATCTCTGAAAGTTTCATTCAAATCAGACAAAAAACAACAAAGTTATAGATATTTCATTGTTTCCCTATTATACCCTATGGTCGGATCTCTGAAGCAGCTCCGAAGCGTCGGAGCCGCTTTGGCTGGATCAAAGCAGAAACCCAGTCCGGAGCTCCAGATTGGATCCCTGGTATCCAAAGCAGATGGATCCGAAGCCAGATTGGATCACTGCCAACTCGCACAGGCCTACAATGCAGCTCTCACCAGGCTTTCATACAAAGGCACGGTTGTTGGCGTCAAATGGTTGGTTTTTTTCAACTGCTCTAGGGAGCAAAATGTTCTGCTTCTCTGAAAGGTGGTGCCCTTTCTGGGAAAGGAACAAAGGTTATGATGATTTCTGGATAGAGATTCAAAATGATGACTTGGGTTGTCGATAATGGACAGAAAAAAATCCCAGTACTCTAGAGGGGGCATCCCTATCAAAGGTAAACAAAAATTTGAAAGAAAAATATTGGCATTGCACCCTAAAAAAGAGGAGGTTCATCCCAGTGCACAGACAGTAAGCCCTTCTTCAGATTTCCCAGTGCTTGAGCAAGATTAATACTCATGAGGAGAGCAACTGGTTGACACAAAAGCCCTCATCCATAGTTGTCTGCAGGCAGGTGCACTTCTTTGTATATCCACAGTTAATTGCAGGTTTGGGACTCAGATGGAGGATAAACAGAGAAGCTAGTGGAAAGGGGAAAGATGATCCCATGCTTAAATCATTGGACTGAAACTAAATCTGTGCAAAACAAAGGTGAGATTTGCTGTCTAAAAGGAACCATGCTTCCTCACTCTCCAGTTCTGCCAAATACTCAATGGTTCAGAAAGATGCTATTTGACTGACCCGCAGTGTGTTTACGGGTGGGTGAATAGGGCGCCAGCACTGGGCGTTGATTTAGGTGGGGCACCACAGTGGCAGCCCCAGGGAGCACATACAGGGCTGCTGCAGTCAGTGTGTGGTAAGCCTGTCTACCAGCAACAGCAGCCCAGGCCTGTGCTGCCACAGTAGCAGCTGCAGTAGTAGTAGCAGTCATTGCCAGAATGGAGAGAGCCTGCCCTGTGGCAGGTAAGACTCCGTCCTCCACCCCTGCTCTCCAATGCTTGACATAATATCCCTATTCCCCCTTCCTGCAATTCTGTCCAGAGTACAAAATGAGCTTGCTACATCTCTTAATTTAAGTCTCAGGAAACAATTAGCTTCTGGTAGGATTGGATCTCCATAGAACCATCCACAGATACTGTTGCATCTTTTTGTAAACTAGGATCAGATCCTCCAACTTCAGGCCCATGGCTAGACCTTTCTTTGCAGTTCCACTGACTTCTGGGGAGGGTGCTATCAGATTGGAGCTTGTGCAGGGCTAGTGTCAGACCACTAATTTAGATTCACCAGGAGGTCCAGAAGTACCAAAGTAACTAGTTGTTTCTGCTGCCTCCATTTTTGGATGCTTGACTTGGAAAAAACCTCATAAAGGGATGGGATGTTAAGAAAGGACTAAGTAGTTACCATATAAAATCAGGTCTCCTGAAGTCTTCAGAAAACACAGATGTAATACACGCAACACTTAATTTTGAAAATGGTAGCTAATAATTGTCATCATCATAGCAATAATTACAATTATAATAGGGGAAAGTTGTTGAAGTGAAATGTCTTGGAATTAGAGACAACTGAAATGTTGCCATTGAAATACTTTGAAAGAGAAATGGGTTTTCAACTAATGACATTTTTCTCTGTGTTTCCTTTCTTCAAAAGTTATTGATTCTCATTTAGGAATCCAAACCCCCAAGGCCATTTTTGTAAAAACTATAAATTGATTAGACTGGGAAATGAAAAACCTGAAAAGCAAACACCTTTGGCCAAAGACTTTAAGGCTAAGGACAGACATTCAAAAAGTCTGAGCCTGAATTGATTCAATCTTTACAGGTTACTCTAACCTGGATAGGCTAAATCACTTTGTAACTGTACAGACATCCCAGAAATGCCAGCAGATGCCTGCTACAGCAGCCCTCCCTTCCCTTTCACAGAACTGAGCTGGGAGGGGGGTGTGGCCAGGCGCCAGCAGGATGCTGTGATTAGCCCAGCAGGGAATTGATAAGAGTGTTTATCACTCCTAGCTCGGTGTTTATCAACCCATTAAGAAAACAACAGAGGGAGATTACAAGCTACCTGTTGATTCTGCCTGTTTACTTTAAACCAGCAAGGAGCCTGGGACAGACATTACATAAATCACTTTGAAAATGGCTGAAACCAGTTTGAGATAAACTTGGTTGAATGTAATATCAGACTTAACTGATTTGGCTCAAACTGGGTTATATGCACTGAACATCTGTTCTGTTACAGGTTTAAACCAGTTTGTGATCACTTAAACTAGTTGAGGTGTAATGTCTGTCCCTAGCCTAAGAGCACAGCTGCATTGCCTCCATACTGAGCCTGGCAGCACTGCCATGCGGTGTGACCTGTCTGCTCATTTCTATTCCACATGGACCAAATCCTGTTACAACATTGGCAATGTAACTATCATACAATTTCCCTAAGCACAACCCAGTAAGAACCCCTGACACAAATGGCCTAAGAGTGGCACTGGGGCACATTCTCAGGGGGCATATTGCTGTAGTCCCAGGACTCAGTGCCTGGAGAGTGGGAATGAGTGGGCAGGGGGGCTTCAAAGAGGTGCTTCTGAGTATGACACAGGGTCAAGGTAGGCATGCTCTTAGTATTCATTTTTCAGATCAAAATCAAAATTCTGTGAGGAGGGGAATAATCTGCAGGTGGGGCCAGTTCTGGTACTTATTATTCCATCTTAAAACATCTCTTAATATAACTAAATGCAATGAAATCTAATTTCAGGAAGCAAGTAGCTTGGTAAGCCCTCAGTTATTCCAAATAAACAAGTTACAGTAGCAGGAGTTTTGAAATATTGGCAGGAACACTTGAATTCATAGGTAAAAGTATCCTTAACAGTACGCACTTTCAAATGTGCCAGGTCTATTGGTTTTCCCAACAGGCCACTGCTTTTTGGTATGAGGACACTGAACCAGTATGAGGCTACTGAACCAATCTAGTGCTTTTTCCAATGGTGAGCTCCAGATTTGTGTTTGGGGATTTCATACGGAGCCAAGATGTTATTTGTATATGTTAAATGTGACCAGCACAAGGGAAACAACGTTTCTGCCACTTCTTGCTTTTTCAGGGTATATGAAGAGACCAAGAAGAGTTCATGGATATGGTCGCTTTCAGAAAGGGCCATTTATTTACATTTTATTTTAGAAATATCACAAGTATCAAGTCTTATCTTCATTAGTGGCTTTGATAAGTGGGTAGCAGGTTTCTCAAGTGCCAGGATGATACTAATTTGGGTTCTGGTTAGATATTTTCAAGAGCTTTGCTAGACTCCTGATGATCTACTCTCTTGGCAGCTGCGAACTTTGCTCTTATAAACAGACACTTCATTACTTTTCTCTCAACTGTTTGCTCTGAATCACTGTTGACTTTCTTATGCTCTCCAGAAGCAATGGGTGGGAACTAGCAGCCATTCCTATGCTGTGCTACTTGGTCTTCCCTTGCACACATTTGAATGTTGGAACTTGTATTTTAGCTTTATCATCTCTAGAGGAAGAAAACTGTGTTTTCTTGGACAGTTGTCCAAACAGTGGCACTCAACATTTTTGTGCCAGCAGGCCAGAAGGACACTGCCAGATCCTTCTGCGGGGCGGATCCAGTGGGCTCTCATTCGGCCATGCAGAGTAAGGAAGGGGGTAGTCCAACCCTGATCCAGCCATGCGGTAGAAGGGGCTTGGTCTGGTCCCAAACTGACCACACAGTGGGAAGGGACTATGACCCAGTCCCAATTCAGCCCCATGGGAAGAGTGGTTGTGGCCTGGACCCATGGGATGAGGGAGACATGGCCCAGCCCCAACCTGGCCAGGCAGGGGAATAGGAGCATGAGCCTACCCTGCAGGGGAAGTGGGGGATGTGACCCAGGCTGGAACAAGCTGCACTAGGGGAGGGGGCATGACCCAGCCCTGTGGGAGGAAGGGTGTGTGACACGGCCTGGCCCTGCATGAAACTGTGCAGAGGGAAGGGGGCGCGGCTTGGCCTTGATCTGCCATGCTAGAAACAGTTGTGGTCCAGCTCCAACTGACTGAGTGGGCTTGGGATTTTTTCAATGGGGAGACGTGGCAGTATTAAGTGCCACTGCTCCCCAGTCACCAAATTTCTCAACCCGTGGGGAGCCCTGGAGGCCAGATTCCAAGGCTTTGTGGGCCTGTGGGCTAGAGGTTTGAACACCATTCATCTAAAGTGCTTAACCTAGATATGGAGGAAAGTCAAAAATATCATAAGTGGGTCCAGATCCAAATGTTCCTAAAGATGAAGGAGTTGCAGATCAAGTTTTCTATTCTAGCCCATGATAAAAACAGAAGCCAAATCCAAAATCGACCAGCAGAGCTGAATTTCCGTCAAGTTTAGGAATGTTTAGATCTGGAGTTTGGGTAAATTCCAACTCTGGTTTAGTAATCGCTTTCTGTTTGCTTAACTTCTCTCATAATTGAAATGATCCAAATCCAAATTTTCTACACTTTCATGTAAGATAATGTTAAGAAAATATTTTAACTGATTTGTTATTATTTTTTTTTTTAGCATTCATCATTTTCCTATTAATGAATAAATTCCCTATTTTGTCCCGATCAAATTGGAAATGTTTTAGGGAAACTGTGTAGGGGCCTCACTGGGATTGTTCAGGTTTTTCTATGGGTCAGTAAATGTTTTGGAAGAAAAAAGTAAAAGGTTCACTGTTCCAAGAATTGCATTTACCATGTTCGGACTTAAGAAGATCTTCTGAGTAACTGGGGACTGAGCCGTTGAAAATGGATTGACATTTCTGCATTTCTTTTTGACACTGCCAGCGTTGATTAAGTGATAATTAGGTCAGCGATTGTGCGAACAGACACTGTTTCCTCCTACTCCTTTACTCCCTTAGGACTTGTCACCATGGAATAAAGGAAAGAAACAATATTAGAAATGCGTGAAGCTTTGAGACAGTGTAAATTTAGAAGCACATCCTTTTAATGATTTGTGGCTGATGTGATGCAAATCAAATTCCCAATCTGATTTTGGGTTTTCTTTTTATGAAAGGAAGTTGGCATATATGTACTTTATTGGCTAAAATTGAGAGACCACAAGTTTATTCTCTGACCTGCATGCATATCTCCATCAAATGCACTCAAAAACAGAAGTACATGGATGCTGTCCACACATACTAAAAAAACTAAAATACAGTTGCAGTTGACTGGAATTTCTACCTTTGAATACATAATACAGAACTATTATAGATTTTCAAAGATCTCTGCAAATGAAAAAGAAACAAAAATATAAATAAAAGGAAAAATGTTTTTGGAAAATGTAGTACGTTTTAAAATTTTATTTTATTTCTTTTTGTGACATGCCTAAATGGAAGCAATGATGCAGCCCATAGAGATCTGCAGTGACAATGAGGATGGTCTAAGAGCCTAGATAAATTCTATTCTATTCTATCAAAAGATAAATCTATTTAATGTTTTTCTTCTGTTTCTCCAGTGCAGCTGACCAAATAAAACAGCATTTTCTGTAAGTTTTTGCTTAAATAGCAGAATGAATTTATTTTTAGTCATGCGCCTACTGAATAATCTATGTTACTATACTATCATCATCATCATCATCATCACTGTAACATCCTTGAACCAGATCTGTAAGGGCTGCATCAGTGTTTCCACTTAAGCACATCACAAAATGAAATAAAATTAATTTTTAAATGCCCAAAGTTTTTCAAAATTTTCAGTTCACATACTGTTTCTTCCTGGAAGCAACCTATATGTTGGCAAATGTATACATTCCCATGGGTATCTTCCTGGGAAAAGAATGAATCAAAACGGAGTGAAGCACTTAGGACATCGCCCATGAGGAACTCAGGGGGCCTTTTCAATGTCTTAGAAAAATTATTTCAGGTTAACCCAAAGACATGGAGAGCAGGTGTTCGTCTAATTTTTATTACACTTTGGCTGAGACCCACAAAGGTATATAGACACCTAACTCTTGCACAGTGGAGCCTAATTTCTACTGCATGAAAACTGAAAAGGGGCAAGAGTTTCAGACATGCACCTCTGTATCATGTTTCCTATTGTCTAGAAGCTGTGGGGGTGTCCCCAGGGAGGCTTCATGGCACATTTTGGGTTTGGCATGTGCAAGAGGGAATAGGCAGTAGTGCTTGGGAGGACCAGAGATACAAGGCAGATGTACTCTCAGAGCACCTAGGTATCAAGCTACTGCCCACAGCTACATTAAGCTTGAACCACCTGTCTGAACCCCTCTCCCTGTCCAGAGTTTAAGTGCCCAACTCAGGGCTACAGGAAACATTAAGCTTGAACCACCTGTCTGAACCCCTCTCCCTGTCCAGAGTTTAAGTGCCCAACTCAGGGCTACAGGAAACATTAAGCTTGAACCACCTGTCTGAACCCCTGTCCCTCTCCAGAGTTTAAGTGCCCAACTCAGGGCTACAGAATAGATATGGTGCATTCAGGAACAAGAGCATGTGACTGGAGGTGGTGCTGCCACCAATCCATAATAGCCAGGTGGCTAGAGTCGGGGTTGGCAACCTATGGTCTGTGGGCCAGATGAGTTCCACTAAGAGGTCCAGTCTGCCCAGCAAACCTCTGATGCAGCATGTGAGATTGGTGGCATGGAGCTGCACCTGCTCCCCATCTGCTCTGCAAGTGCTCCCCTCTGCTGCAGAGCCTGCTGCTCCACCACATCTGTATTTCCATCAGTGAAGAGGGCGCAGGATTCTGCAGTGAGAGTGAATGCAGGCAAATGGCCCCTCCAGAGGGTCACAGTCAGCCCACACCTACAGCTAGGGCATTAAGCTCTGGCCTGCACTGGCAAATGGCTGCTGACCCCTGGGCTAGAGCACTCACTGAGCAAGTGGAAGAGCTGAGCTATAGGTACGCCACTGTCAGAGGGGGATTCAAAACTACAATTCCCATTACCTAGGAGTGTGTCCTATCCCCCAGGTCTGAATAGTTCAAGTAAGGGCACTCTCTGCCCATCCTGCTGAAGTTGGGCCATTGCAGCCTGGAGAGGGTTCAGGGGAGGGCCACCCACCTGGTGAGAGGGCAGCAGGACAGGCCCTATGAGGAGAGTCTGAGGGACCTAAACCTGTTCAGCCTCAGCAAGACGAGGCTGAGGGGGGACCTAGTGGCTGCCCACAAACTCATCAAGGGAGATCAACAGCAAATAGGTAGAGCCCTTTTCTCCCCAGCACCACCTGGGGTGACGAGGAACAATGGTAATAAGCTGATGGAGAATAGGTTTAGGTTAGAGATCAGAAGGCAATATTTTACCATTAGGGTTGCCAAAATCTGGAACCAACTTCCCAGGGAAGTGGTCCTCACCCCTACCTTGGGCAAATTCAAGAGGAGGTTGGATAATCACCTGTCTGGGGTCTTGTGAACCCAGCATTCATTCCTGCCTGTGGCAGGGGGTCAGGCTAGATGATCTGTTCAGGTCCCTTGTGACCCTAGCTACTATGAAACTATGAAACTACAGGCCTCACTCAAGATTAGGATGCTGTTTATATAGGTGCATGCGTACTCAAACTTGGAGACACTCCATGTATCCAGGAGAAGTCAAAGGTCTGCTGTAGCCTGGATGGCTCATTGGGCTAGTGGGGTAAACCATACCACTTTCTGCAGCTGGGGGGGATTATGTCTATCCGTCTTTGATTCCCTAATTTGAATGACCAGATGCCTATCTACAGCTGGATCCCTTGATGCAACCTTCAATTGAAAACTAGAGTGAGATTTGATTTTATGCCTCTGGAACGGCAGTAAGACTCCTTAACTGTTCTGCCAAAACAGTTAAGCCTGAAAACCACAATAGACAAAAAGAAAATGTGTAGGAGAAAAGTGTTATAATAGTATTCTGTTATCACACCTTGACAGATAAAAAGCGGAGGCACAGGACTTTGCCCAAGATTACATAGAAAATTAATCCAGATTACCCAATTACCAGTGTTAAATTACAAAAGCATCCATCCCCTCTACGCTCGTGTATATAGCTCTGGATGACAAGGTAAGGTACAAAGCAATAAAGAACCAGGCTCCCACTACTCATATGAAATGCTAATAGGATTCAATCTGAAGATGAGTATTAGTGAAATGCCTAACACTGGCCTATTGCCACATCAAGGCTCTGTAGTAGGTAATATAATATCAAGGCTAGTTCAAGTATACTAAAAAAATAAGAAGGAAATTCTCCTTATTAAGTAATGGAAATATACATCTTGATTTTGAATTGCTTTCCATTGCTGTGACTCTACTGTGTTCACCAGTAAACCAAAAATATGATCAGAAGTTATACATTAAAAAATTACACTCTATTCTGACTAGAAGGAATTGAATAATTTCTAGTAGAGCATGCTTTTCCACCAGAATAAAGCAATTAATTGATTTATCTTGAGATTTTGTTTTGAAAACATTTTTTTTAAGAATTCCATTTATGGTCAAAATGGACTGTTTAGATTTTCTGGTTGTAAATAACTTCTGTTTCAATTTTTTAATTTTGTAGCACATAATACATAAACCTGACATATCCAGTGTTCCCTCTAAGCTGTGTGGCTGTGCAGGCATGCTCATGCCACGCTGCCTGGCACGGCTGCACAGCCATGCACGCCACACAGCTTAGAGGCAACGCTGGGCATATCTTCTTCCCCTCCTTCCATTTTGAATTCAAGCTATACTTCCTTGCTTTCACTTTCGCTAAGGTCCCTGGGAGACATTAATTTAATTTGATTTAAATAACAAAATGCAAACATTACACTACACCCTTCATTCTCTCTATGGGGATAGAAGTGTAGACTAGATCCCTAAAGAGGACTTAGATGGATTGACACTGGGGAAGCTGTTTGAGAAAATTATCCAGGAGCACATCTGCAAGGGACCAGCAGGGGAGATTATGTTTAGGGGCAACCAGCATGGGTCCATTAGAGGCAGGTCCTGTCAGACCAACCTGGTTGCCTTCTACGACATGGTCACAAAATCCTTGGACACAGGTGTCGCAGCGGACATAGTCTTTCTGGACTTTAGGAAGGCCTTCAACACTGTCTCTCACCCCATTCTCATTAAAAAATTAGGTGACTGTGGCATTGATGCCTACACAGTCAGATGGGTCGCAAATTGGCTGGAGGACCGCACCCAGAGACTGGTGGTGAATGGGTCATTTTCGGCCTGGAGGGATGTGGGCAGTGGGGTTCCCCAGGGCTCAGTCCTCGGGCCTGCACTGTTCAACATCTTCATCAGTGACCTGGATGAGAGGGTGATAAGCACCTTGTTCAAATTTGCAGATGACACTAAGTTGTGGGGAGAAGTGGGCACGCTAGAAGAGAGGGAGAGGCTGCAACTAGATCTGGACAGGTTACAGGGGTGGGCGGATGAGAACAGGATGGGATTCAATACTGGCAAGTGCAAGGTGTTACACCTGGGGAGAAAGAACCAGCAGCATACCTACAGGCTGGGGAACTCCCTTCTTGTCAGCACAGAGGCAGAAAAGGATCTTGGAGTCATTATTGATTCCAAGATGAACACGGGCTGCCAATGTGAGGACACGGTCAGGAAGGCTAACTGCGCCTTGTCATGCATCCACAGATGCATCACAAGCAGGTCCAAGGACGTGATCCTCCCTCTATGCGACATTGGCAAGGCCGCAGTTGGAGTACTGCATCCAGTTCTGGGTGCCGCACTTCAGGAAGGATGAGGACAGCATTGAGAGGGTCCAGAGGAGGGCCACCCGCATGATCAGGGGGCAGCAGGGCAGGCCCTACGAGGAGAGGCTACGGGACCTGAACCTGTTCAGTCTCCACAAGAGAAGGCTGAGGGGGGATCTGGTGGCCGTCTATAAACTGACCAAGGGGGACCAGCAGGGAACGGGAGAGACCTTACTCCCCCGAGCACTACCAGGAGTAACTAGGAATAACGGCCATATGTTGACTGAGAGTAAGTTCAGGCTAGACATCAGGAGGCACAACTTCACTGTCAGGGTGGCTAGGTGCTGGAACCAACTTCCAAGGGAAGTGGTGCTCGCTCCTACCCTGGGGGTCTTCAAAAGGAGGCTAGATAATCACCTAGCCAGGGTCATTTGACCCCAGTACTCTTTCCTGCCCAGGGCAGGGTGTTGGACTTGATGACCTGCTCAGGTCCTTTCCGGCCCTACCAACTATGAAACTATGAAACTATGACCCTACTCTAGTAGCCACAAACCCCTGTAAGCATATAAATTCATTCAGCAACTACATTTTTGTCCTGACAATTGCCCTATACCTCTGAGCATCTGCAAAACAGCCCAGTCTGAACAGGTAAGTATCTAACTCCCATCTAAGCTCTGTTGCAATCCAAAATGGGGCTGGGGAAGTCTAAACACCACTTACATCCCCAGAAAAGTTAGATTCATTAGGCATGCTCAGAGTACACCCTATCTCATGCCACTATCTCCCAGCACCTATGACAATAGGTCATAGTACTGGCTACTGGGGATGAGTACTGGCTACTGGGGATGAGTACTGGCTACTGGGGATGTTGTACTGGCTACTGGGGATGACCTAGTCGGCGACCTAGTGAGTACTGGCTACTGGGGATGACCTAGTCAGCGACCTAGTGATCGATGGGAAGCTGGGTGACAGCGACCACGAGCTGATCACCTTCACCATCCGCCGAAAAGCTGGCAAGTCGGTCAGCAACGCGCAAGTCTTTGACTTCAGGAAAGCCGACTTTGACAAGCTCAGGAGGCTTGTCAGTGAGGCCCTAAGGGACCGTGACCACAGGGAGAGGGGAGTTCAAGAGGAGTGGTTGCTCCTCAAGGGAGCGATCCTCAATGCACAAACTAAGTCTATTCCATCTCGGAGGAAAGGCAGCAAGAGGGCACAGCGGCCCCCCTGGCTCTCCAGGGACCTAGCAGATCTCCTGAGGCTAAAAAGAAAGGCCTACAAAGGGTGGAGGATGGGAGTCACCTCCAAGGAGGATTATTCTGCACTGGTCCGGTCCTGTAGGGAGCAGACCAGGAAAGCCAAGGCTGCAACTGAACTCCAGCTAGCTTTGAGCATCAAGGACAATAAGAAGTCCTTTTTCAGATATGTGGGGAGCCGGAGGAAAAGCAGGGGCAACACTGGACCCCTGCTGAGCCAGATGGGGCAACTGACAACTGACGC
>NW_005841878.1:3729135-3765224 GCF_000455745.1 Alligator sinensis
CGGAAACCACTCAAGCCTTTTATACGGCTAGCAAGCCAATCACTAGCCGCCACGTGTGAATAATTTAGAACTGGCCAATAATGGGACTCGAATTAGCATACAAATGGCGGGAACTCTTTGCAACGAGCATTTCTGTGCTGCAACAAAGAAATGCACCCTGCAAAGAAAGCTACAAATTGGCGGGAATTCTTTTGCACAGGGGCTTTTCTCTGCAGCAGAAAACTCCACCGTGCAAAGAAGCTGCAATTTAGCGGGAACATAATTCAGTGGTGCCAAAGCACACACAAAACAAAGCAAATGCTGGCTTCCATCCATAGATGCTTCTCAAGCAAATCCCGGGACGTCATTCTCCCCCTGTACTCAGCCTTAGTGAGGCCGCAGCTGCAGTACTGTGTCCAGTTTTGGGCTCCACAATTCAAAAAGGATGTGGAGAAGCTTGAGAGAGTCCAGAGAAGAGCCACGCGCATGATAAGAGGTCAGGGAAGCAGACCCTACGATGACAGGCTGCGAGCCCTGGGGCTCTTTAGCCTGAAAAAGCACAGGCTCAGGGGTGATCTGATGGCCACCTACAAGTTTATCAGGGGTGACCACCAGCATCTGGGGGAACGTTTGTTCACCAGAGCGCCCCAAGGGATGACGAGGTCGAATGGTCACAAACTACTTCAAGATCGTTTCAGGCTGGACATAAGGAAGAACTTCTTTACTGTCCGAGCCCCCAAGGTCTGGAACAGCCTGCCACCGGAGGTGGTTCAAGCGCCTTCATTGAACACCTTCAAGATAAAACTGGATGCTTATCTTGCTGGGATCCTATGACCCCAGCTGACTTCCTGCCCTTTGGGCGGGGGGCTGGACTCGATGATCTTCCGAGGTCCCTTCCAGCCCTGATGTCTATGAAATCTATGAAATCTATGAATTGTTATACAGAAGACACAATTCAGCAGAATTCCTTTGGGCAGAAGAAGACCTGGAATCCAGTTCCTATCCAGGGCCTGTAACAGAAATTTACCTGGTACATCCTAGTTGGTGGGACCCTTACCTCCCACACAGGAGATAGGGATCTTGGGGCCTCCCCTCCAGCTTAGGGGCTGGTACTATGTTACTCCACAGTTCCCCCTCTTGAAGTCCTGCCTTGCTCCGAAAGCTATTTTTGTTTTCTTATCCAATGACTGTATCATGCCAAATGCAAAACCAATCCTGATGCCAGGGACGAGAACTCAAGACTCCCTCCTTCCAAAGAAGTGCCCTTCTCACTGGGCTGCAAACTCAAGTTCCCTCATGCTGGCCCTTTTTTTGTTTCCGTGACTTCTGCATTTCATTGCTTTTATACTAGGAGCTGAAAGCATCCTGTTGGAGTGCAGTGCCCAGTACTGGATGCAGTACTCCAACTGCGGCCTGACCAAAGTTGCATAGAGGGGGAGTATCACCTCTCTGGACCAGCTTGAGATGCATCTTTGGATGCATGACAAGGTACGGCTGGCCTTGCTGGCTGCGGTCTGGCATTGGCGGCTCATGTTCATCTTGGAGTCAATAATGACTCCAAGAGCCCTTTCTGCCCCTGTGCTTTCAAGAAGGGAACTCCCCAGCCTGTATGTATGCTGTAGATTCCTTCTCCCAAGGTGCAGCTCCCTGCATTTGTCTACGTTGAACCCCATCCTATTCTTGTCTGCACACTTTTGTAGTCTCTAAATCTATTTGCAGCCTCTCTCTCCCTTCAAGTGTGTCCACCTCGCCCCACATCTTAGTGTCATCAGCAAACTTGGACAGTGTGCTTTCCACCCACTCGTCCAAGTCGCTGATGAAGATGTTAAACAGTGCAGGCCCGAGGACCAAGCCCTGGGGTACCCCACTGCTCACATCTCGCCAGGTTGAGTACAACCCGTCCACCACTACTCTCTGGGTGCGCCCCATCAGCCAATTTTTTACCCATCCAACTGTGCAGGCATCAATGCCACAGTTTCTTAATTTATTGATGAGGATGGGGTGAGAGACAGTGTCAAAGGCCTTCTTAAAGTCTAGAAAGACTATATCCACAGTGACACCATCATGCAAGGATTTAGTTACTTGGTCGTAAAAGGCAATCAGGTTGGTTAGGCAGGACCTGCTTTTGATGAACCCATGCTGATTGCCCCTGAGCATGATCTCACCTGCTGTAGGTGCATACATTGGCATATACCATGCACTGTATGAGTGAATAAATAGGAGCGTCAGTGCTAAAGACATGATGCTGATGTAAGAACGTTTCACACTCATTCTGCGCAGCGTAAAGGTCCCTATGTGGAGAACAGCAGTGAAGAATCAGGCACTTACTGCTCAGTAATTGACTTAAGAGTTGGCACAAGCCCAGTCTTCAAATAGAGGAGTCAAATGAATACTGTCATAGTCTGCTGAAAAGAAAGCTTTCAATTTAAAGTGGTGATTCAGTACTTTCCGTGCCTGACTGGAGTAATGCTGTACAGAGGGCACAGCTTTCCCAATTGTAAAAAATTGGTTTTATTGCAACCATACGGTGGGAAATGTTTTAGATTGTGGCTGTTCACAATGTCATTGGAGTTGTTAAAGTTCATTCACTCCTTTTATCTGAAAACCTGTTAGAACAACCAGTACTGGCAGGGTTTTTTTCCCCAGCATACGAGAAAGGGATATTGGAGCTGTTACTACTTCCTTATACGTATTCTGTAGCCCTCATTCTTCTTTACTTTGTACTGCTTGTAGTCATGTATCTCAGAGCATAGTTACCACAGATGAGTACCACACTGCTTTGGGAGTATTTTACAACCACTTCGTATTGGACTGAAGATTGAAAAAGATATAGGAATATATATAGTTTACAGACACCTGGTTAGCAATGGGATCTAATCCCAGCAGTCTTTCCTGCCTAAGTGCAGGGGGACTGGACCCTGTGATCTGTAAGGTCCCTTCCAGCCCCTGACAACTATGAAACTATTATGCATCACTGTTACACTTCTATTTTTGTTCCCCTCACCCACTGGTGCACTAATTATACATACCTTTTTATTAAATTTACTTGATACTGCCTCACGTCTCCATACCATCCTGTGTACCCAGAATACCCTTCCCAGCAAAGAATGCCAGGAATCCATTCTCTTCACTTATACTATGTCTATATGGTAAACTTACTGTCCCAGGCAGTGGTGTCCTCAAGCGCACTATTCTGCTGCCCCCTAAGCCAGAAGCAGTGTAGTTATAGCCAGATGGGCAGGCTAGTTGGTACCGTCACTCAGAAGATGCTAATTAGCCTGCCCTAAGTGGCTGGTGGGGGCAGCTGCACTACTTTGATTGAGGGGACTGCCCACTCTGAACAGACCTGTGCAAGTGCAAGTGCCACTGTCTCTGGGGATGGTGGGTTTGCTACCTTTGTCCAGCCTTAGATTCCTTCTACAAGCTTCACACATGCAAATATTGCTCTCATTGCAATGCAAAAGGACAATCCAAAACCATGCAGGCTAGTGCCTCCCACATCTCCCACTGAGCTCTTATCCACCTCCTTATACAGGAAGCTCTTCTGGGTAGCAACATGTCTTTCTTAACATTTTCTACAATAGCAAGGGCTGCTTGAGAGCTTAAATGGGCAATTGTGATCATTAGTAATATATAATGGAAGAGGCTGGAATGTTTGCTTAAGAGAGCAGCCATGGTTTGAACTCCAGAAGCCGTACTCCAATTTTTAAGCCAATTGTGTGTTCCCCTCAGTATTTTCTGCTGCTCACTTCCCTTCATTTCGCCCTCTTCCTGATGTCCCCCAATGGTAAGTAGGAGTTGCAAGTTCTCCCCTGTGCTAGTCCTCAGAGGCATGAGTCCATACAACCCCACGCTGCAGAGTGCTGGCTCTTCCATTAAGCTCTAACAGTTCCAACAGCTCCAACAGGATGCTTTCAGCTCCTAGTATAAAAACGCAGTCACTGGCTCTAGTGTTTGCTACCGCTCCATTGAAGCCAGTAGGACTATTCACAGCAGTAAGCATCTGCCAGCTTAGGTAGTAAAAATGGGAGAGAGGTGAATTGTGGAGTTTCCTGGAGCTCCCAAAGGGAGTTGAAAGGTTGAGATCATTCATTGCTTCCTGCCACAAGGAGTCATTGCTACTATTATCCTTAAGGAACTGTACCTGGGGCAGGGATCATAATTAGAAAGCATTTTCATTTGGCTTCCCAATGGTTTTGACCTGCAATGAAAGCTATTGTAAATGGTAATATGAAGAATACATAAAACAAATACTGGCTTTATAGCCTCTGGCTTGGTCCTGGGAGAAACAGGAATACATAATTCACTTGGGGTTGCTTCCTCTAGTGAATTAGGATCAAAGATACCATATTTTCAAAATTAAACACTGGGAGGAGTTTGCAGTGAGATTGCTAGAGTTCTACCCAAGCACTCTTACCCTGTATTGCAAAAACTCTGCTCATGCAGCTATCACCAGCCTCTGACTCCATGGCAAGCAGGCATGTTTTCTCACGGTGGAGACATTTTTCCAGGACCAGAGCCCAAGATTATTAAAGGGCCCTAAGAGCACTACTGGAATGTTAATGAAATCAGTACACTTAAGTCCCTTTCAGTTCCCTGAAAAATCCCAGTCTCAGTGCTCTAAATGGATTTAGCATGAAATACCAAGCAAGTGTTGTTGTTAACATTCACTTTGAGCAACAGAACAGCTGGAGAAGATCTATACTCATTCGGCTCTTCTCTTCCCAAATGCTTCATTACACGGTGAACACACATTTTACTGAACTGTGCTTTTCAGGTCAGGATAAATTCTACTGTTTTCATAACTTCACAGGAAAAAAAAAAGAAAGAAGCCCTCCCAAACTAAACCATTTGTTTTGACTAATGAAATGAAAGGAAAAAGCAGGACATTTTAGGTCTCCCAAAGGATCCACAACATTATGCAAAAAACTTGGACAGTCTTAACAAAACAAGGATATGTGGTGTTTTTAATGAAGATCCGTCCCTATATTGCAACTGAATGAGAATAAAAGTGGGACTCCATACTCTGCATACTCTGGTGTGGTTTTGGAGGTAGGGTGGACTGGAAAATGATTTAATTCCTCCAATTTCCTTTGGAAACTGCAGAAATGTCTACCACAGTGCTTCTCTTCCATTTTTGTTTCCCAGGTTGACCAACCCATTCAGGAACCACCAACTGGAGACTATTCTCTCTTAGCTTGTGAATGACATTCCTATGTTGTACTTTGAATAATACCAAAGGAGCCCCCTTTTTGAAAACTGAGAGGGTGATACTTCCCATCCATTTGTCAACTTAGAAGCAAAGGACTGACCATGTCTGCCTTCACAGCCTCATGTGGCAGCTTGCACTAATGTTAGCCTGCCCACTTGGCCCCAGGAGTACTCTCTACATGTAACTACTTGGTTCAGAGGTCTGTAGCAATAGTGTTTGTCTAACTCCAATTCATTTTGCACGCTTGCAAGGAAGACAGACCTAATTAAATTATGTCAGATATAAAACAGACTGTTTTTCTTTAGTCATCCCTCTCTGGTCTCATTGTGTGCACTACTGACATCACTAACAAGTTGGAATGATGTCAAAATTTCACAATTCACTTATTTCTGCTGCAGAATGTTACCCCAGCTGCCATCCATCAACAAAAAAATGCAGAGCGTCACTCAAAATGCCGTCATCATGTACTGAAGAACGCTTTTAAATGCGTGTTTCTCTGAAGAAGCAAACAATTACAGCAGTATTAGCTGATAATCTGCCAGTGCATAGATCCTAATATATAACTTCTAACTATCAGATGAGGGTTGAAATAAAAAAAGCCCCTGAACTTCCCACGCTAGCTGAGACTTGTTAGCAAATACACAGTGTGTGTCAAATCACTACACTTAAGTGAAGTGTGCATCATTGTTGGAGGAAGTAGGAAACCAGCTGATTTCCCATCATTACCAAAACTTTACTGAAACCATGTCTGCATGATGCAATTTTTTGTAACTCATAAACGTTAGACAACATCTTCAAGTCCAACTGTCTACAGGTAGCTCCTAAATCTGTAATTAGGCACCGAAATAAAATTAGACTCATTTTCAGACATGCTGAAACCTGCAGCTCTTATGAAAGCACCTCTAAAAATCAGACCTTAAATCTGTCTTCTTTATATTGCTTGCACACACATGTAATACCCTGCATTACTAAGCCCCTGTCAGCTGAAATTCCAGGTTAAGTTTCATGAGGTTGCCTTTAGACCACAGGCCATATCCCGCCCACCAATTGATCCTATCCAGCCTGCGGGTGGGTGGCATGGGTGGCAGCTCTGGCTCCAGGTTCTGCAGGCACTGTAGGGGACGCTGGGCAGAAGCAGCCCCACCTGGCCACCTGCCCGGCACCACGTGGCAGGCCCTGGATGAGCTGCATGCAGGTCCTAGTGGCTCCATCTCTGGCCTCTGGTGATGCTGTGGGAATGCTGGGCAGAAGCAGTTCTACCTGCCCAGGTCCACACAGCAGGCCCCAGGCAAGCTATGCTCAGGCCCTGGTATGCCCGTGTGGACTGGGTTGGTGGTGCCCTGCCTACCTGCTTCTTGGGAGTCCATAGTGGTGCTGAGGGCACTTTCAGGGAGGCCTCCCCAAATGTCCAGGGACTTAATTCTTCCCATCGAGTGAATTTTTCTTTAGCTTAATTTTCAACATGCAGGAGTAAGACTTTATTTTGAGCTTTTATGCAATCGTCTCTATATATATATATACTTTTCTCCTTGGACTGCCACGTTGACAGGGTGGGGAGACTTCTGTGTGCCAGTGACCCTAAGAACAGTATGGCTGGGAGTGTTGGTGGTAGAGTATCAGAAGAAGAGCAGTCCAATGTAACATAGAGACCTCAGTGGTGGAACATGTGGATGAAGAAGGCACATTAGTCAATGGCTGCAAAGGCAGATGAAGGCTGCAGTGAAAAAGTAACCCCCGTCACCACTGCACAATTTTCTCCTCCACCAAGATCCGTTCAGTTGTCAATGTGCAATGGCATCCTCACATAAAACAAGTCACATACAGGCTTCTCCTACATCTCTTCCCACTCCTATATACTACTCCAAAAAACCCAAATCAAGACAAAAATTATTTTCTGAAATAAAATTTAAATATTTTATACTACATGCTTGATTTTTAGCATATGATTTACTTTTTATCTATAGTTTGTTAAAAAGATATCTTCACCGTTAATTTTGTGTGTGCAGTCCTCAATAGCTCATCAAAACTCATTAAGTGGCTTTCCAGCTGAAATCATGGCCCACCCCTAATGTAGACTTTCCAATGACATCTAACTATGAATACTAGGCCGATTCAAAAAGTTCTCACTGAAGCAATCTGGTCTCTTATGAAAACTGGCCCTGCATTCTTTGAAATTTGAGACTACTGCAAGGTGTTAACAGCAACCATCACTTTGTGAAGCCATAGCTAAAACGGCGGAAGTTACCACCCAGCATTGAAGCCTGCATGACAAAACTTGAGCAGACGCTAAACTTAGCTAAGGGGTTTTCCAAATGAATGAGTGCAAACACAGGAGTAGGAGCACTAATTGATTATGCCTGTATGTGTCTGTGTAGAGTGAGAAGGAGAGAAAGGAGAGAGAGACCAAAAAGTCAGCAGATAATGAGAGAGGCAGCAGAGAATGAAGCCCTGGAAGAAAGCAAGAGCAAGAGCGCTCCTTTTGGGACAGTACTCACCAGAAAAGCAGACTTGGATTTCTGAAAAAGCAAACTGCCTTCTTATGTTTTTACTGGGCCCGTCTACACATGAAATTAATGTGATGCAATAAATTCTGGCACATATCACCCTGGAGTTATTGCTCCCAGGCGCTGCATTTACACGTGTGCCTGGGACCACAGCACATTGAGCCAGGTCGTAGCAGCCCTGGTTGGCAGGAGATCCAGGGGTTCAGCCTGCCAGCCCAGGGTTGCTCCAACCCAGCGCAAGGTGCTGCGGAGGGGTTGGCTGGGGCACGAGGGTGCTCCACTGTGGGGTTAGCTGGCAGACAGCCCCTGTGCTGAAACAACCTCATGCCCCAAGCAGCTCTGTCAGCATCTACACATGTGTTGCTGCACACTAAAGAATACCGCCGTACAATAGTACTTGTGTTTACAAGTACTAACCTATGGTGGAGTGAATTCATTTTCTGCAGCCACACTTGTAGACACTGAGACTTTACTGCGGAACTAATTAGGCAACTCACGTAGATGCACCCACTGAGTTCAGGGAAATGAGACTTAATGTAAATTCTCTGCAAACAAAGAGGACTGCAGCAAAGAAATAACTAATTTGTTTTATTTAATTTTTAACAGAAACAACTTAGCTAACTAATAAGTGACTAATATCCACCAGAAGACAACATAAGGAGTTGCTTAAGATGAACTGTCTCAAGTAAAGCTTTCTCTGGTTAGCACCACTGCAGAGTGTTGCAAACTAACAGTGAGATCTAGGGCAGACTGTAAATCAGATGAAATACTACATGTTTTCATATCCATCTCAGAAAACTTTTACAAACTCTGCTCTTTCCAATGTCTGATGAAGGGTGAATGTGCCTAAAAGCTTGACAATAAATAAAATAATTTGTTTGCAAATATCTAGTTGGTCTAATAAAAGATATCACCTCTTCTATGAGTTTCCCAGTGTATTGTGACTCATGTATTTACCATGGTCCAGAATATAAAGGACACAGTGGGATCCATTTCTAGCAACTACAAGGAAAACTTCATGATACTAATTTTGTTAACAGAAGTGTATACTACAATAGCCATGGAAAATATAACCAGAGTTCATTAGTTCATTGTGGCTTTAGCAGCATAAGAATTGTTCTGTAGTCAATGTAGCTGAGATCTGGATTCTCTTCCCAGCTTTACCAAAAACTTGTTACGAGATCCTGAGCAGCACACCTGAACATCACTTCCTCATTTTCCTCATTTGTCAAATTAGGGTGATAATAGTTCCCCCTCCTATTTCAGGGGTGGGACAGGGGGAGAAGGAACAGTCCTGTGAATCAATGAACATTTATAAAGTATCTTGCAATTCTCAGATATAAAGATGCTAAAATGCTCAGAGTATTATTGGATTGGTCACACTATTCAGTGCCATGGAAAATATTTTACTTTGGGAAAAAATAAAAGCACTAACGTGGAATGCCTGTCCCAGACTCTGAGTACCACTTACAGGCCACAGTAAGGTGAAGCGATTTTTGTTCCTAGCAAGTCTTTGGTAGGGCAACAGAACCCAGGCTTTCTATTCTCAGGCCCTTCCTCTACTATCCCATATGGGAGGAATTGTTGTTTAATTAATGCTATTCCCTCTTCTCCAAATATAAGCGACTAAAAACCATCTTCCCTGTCAGGCCCCAAGTTGTCCAGCTAGGCCTTCAAACTAAGTGGGGTGGGTTAAGAAGGGACAAGGTCAGACACTATGGAGAGGTGTTCACTCTGAGTCCCTCCAAGGCTGCTTTGCCTGACAGCTTTCCCATATCAGACCCTCTGATGATTAATATTTCCCCATAGGTACAATAAGAGGTAAAATGCTTCCCCCTGTGATCTGAACTCTGAACTTCTGGATGCTTTTCCAAACCTGCAGATCTTCTGTAGTTTGCCTATTGCTAATTTATTGTAGATAAATTATAAAAAGAAGCCCAAAATAATCCCCACTCCATCCAAACACCTAGTGCTTAGGGAAGGAGGTTGGAAATCGATCTGAATTTTGCAGTTGGCTCCTGCACCTTTAAATGGCAAAACAAAGTGCCGTTGCTATGGGAAAGCTCACTTCCATATCCAAAGGTTGTGGCTTGGCCCTGTATGTAGATGTCATGCGGTAAGTTATTAGAACTTGTACAGTGTTTGAGTAACCCAGTGAGTGTGCAAATGCCTGACTCTTTCAGGCACCTGTTGGTTTTGATGACTTGTGTCATAACCAGAAAAAGGTTTAATGAAAGACATGACGAAGCCCATTTATTTTGGCCGAGAGTTTTCTGCACTGCAATTTGATTTGTCTGTGGTTGATAGATTGCACTGGACAGTTCCCTATTCAGCTTGAATGCTTTAACATTAGAGATCACAACCTTATCTTGTTTGTTTCAGAATGAAGCAGAAACCCCCCCTCCCATGAATACAGTTGCTTTTATTGTTAAATAATTAACCTTTTCTTTCCCCAGCAGTAAATGAATTGCAAAGTCTGGTAATTGGTGCTCTGTTGTCCTTGAGTTCTATACACCCTTGCAAGGGCATTCAATCATTATTAGGGCTAGGTTCTCAATGCGATTCAGAGATACATAGGTCCCTTATTATTTATTCTGAATAGAGATGCAGCAGAAATCAAGGCAATGAGTGATTATTATTATCCAGAACTGATTGAACTTCAGAAGGCAAAAGACATCCTGAACTGAACTTTCAAAATGACAAAAGTACTGCAATGGCACTATAAAGTTAAGTGAATTCTCATTCTGGGGTGAGCACTTGAATCTAACTGGACTCCCAAGTGCTAAGGTAACAAGGAAAGGCAAGCAATTCTACTCCTTGAAATGTTTTAATTTGAATAAAAGCAGGATCCAAATCTTGAAATAAAAGAGTCTGAACATGAGCCTTTGAAGTGCAACAAAGGGAATGTTAACATGTTCTACAGTGGGTTGATCCTGCAAACCTCGCTGCTCTAAGTAGTTACACAGAGATGGATGCAAAAGAACTATGTGATTTAGGGTTGCTCTCATGAACACAGGTTCCTGCCTTACATGTGAAGACAAGCCCTATTGACAAACTTCTAGGTCATGGGGACATTTAGTTCTTATATCACAGAAAGGCTGTGATTTCTTGAGAATTCTCTATGTTATTCATTAACAGATATAATTGCTTGCTGCTGATTACAATACTGTAAACCAGAGTGAGTGGGAACACTCTCCTTGCTTCCCAACAACTAAGAAAACTGGGTTGGGTAATACTAATGTCTCACTGTCTGGCACCGTCAGTGTAATAAAATATGATATGCAGTTCCCTGAAGATTTGCTGCTGCTTATGTTCCTTTAATTTGATTTAAGCTGCACTTAGGCTATCAGATAAGTGAAGCAACAATGCTAATGCAAGAAGGAAGGATGAAACATCATTTAGCTGCTAAAATTCTACGAAGGATTCTCAGGCTTTCCCAGAATTCCTGTTGAATCCCTGTCCTTAATTCTACAGACAAATGTTGACCTTTAATCAGAGTAATCAAGAACACTATAGATGTGCAATCACAATTTACTGAAGAATAAGGATGATGCAGTGTTTAAGTCACTCCTCTGGCACTCAGAAGACTTCAGCTCAATTTTCAGCTGTGCCACAGACATGGGCTGTGAGCCAAAACTTACTGTAGCAAATGGAAACGCTCCCATAAGCGTCAGATTGGCTCTGTAATATATCAAGGTCTCAGCACCTCATCTGCAAAGTAATAATAATACTCCTTACTTCTGTCCTTGGTTCATGTCTTCAGAGTGTAGGTCTTTGGGGCAGAGATTAGGTGTCCCTACATGTGTGTACAGCACCAGACTGTGGCCCATAATGCAAATCATAAACAATGTATGATTGTATATTTATGCAATAAAAATATAAACCAAAACTTTTTATTGAACCATCAAGAACTGTGTGTGCCTGTACTGAGTAACCTGCATTTTGTTTTTGCTCTTATAAAATAACCTAAATTTTTCAGGTCAACCTGGAATTTCAGGCCTGTAAGCCAGGTTATGTCTACCACACAGCAATAGAAAGCTCAGTCAGGCCACTAAGAAAATAAGCCCCACCCACCCAATCTTGTACTGTGCACACAAACCTGGAAAATGAGAGAGTCAGTATGTCCCAAGGGGTGTCCCCAGCACCATGTTTCGTTGTGCTCAAGAACAGCATCTTAGATCAACCCAGGGCATCCTCACTGACTCATTGCTAAGATTGATGTGCATGGAGTGGAGGGGGTGGATGAAGCTGACTGCTTCAGTGGCATGACCAAACATCCTGCATACTCCCCCAGTGTTGGTAAGAATACCTGAAATAGGAGTTTTGTCCCAAATTTACCTGAACTGATACCCTATATTGCATGCAGCACCCACAACGCCAGGTTCAACCTGTGTGCCAGACCAGATCCACACACTGCACATGGCGTGTAGGATCAATCCAAGACGCACAGGCTAGACTGTATGGCTCCACAGGCTGGATCTGGCCCACAGGCTGTATGTTTGGCACCCATGCTATAGACCAGGATGCTAAACATCCGGACCCTGGGCCAGATCCAGAGATCTGCAGACATCTCCAGAGGTGTATCATCTGGCCTGTGGGGCTTCTTTCTGGCTGAATGACTCACCTCCATAAATGCCCTATGGGGCTTCTTCCCAGTGCTCCCAAAGATGCTGTGCCAGCACGGCCATCACCTATGGGGTTAATATTTCCCTTTAACCCCTATGTTCTGGCCCTGCCACCACAGCAGCTTCAGCACCTGCAGGGGGGTAGGGTGATGTTTGAGCAGTACAATGTTGGATGTAAGGAAGAACTTTATGGTAAGGGTGACCAGAATCTGAAACAGACATCCCAAGGAGGTGGTGCAGTCCCCAACCTTGGAAGTCTTCAAAAGGAGACTGGACAAGACACCTTGCTGGGAACATTTGATCTCAGCAGTATTCCTGCCCAGAGCAGGGGAGTTGGACCCCGTGATGTTTCAAGGTCCTTTCCAGCCCTTTATTTCTACGAGCCTATGATTCTGTGATAAGTATTAACTCCTTTGGTGCTGGCACTGACATGCAGCTGTGGCAGCCATGGTAAGAAGCCTCATGGTCTGGATTTAGAAGTGGGTCATCTGGCCTGCATCAAGTCCCGTGGTTCAGCCTGCAGGTCCGAAATCGGCCTACCAACTCATCTGAGTTTGACACCCCTGCTGCAGATAACTTCCCGCTCCAAAGGTCCATGGAGCATCCAGGACTCAGCCCTGGATTTTTACTTCCTGAAAGCTGGTTGCTTTAAAAAGACACCTGTGTGTAGATGAAATGAGAGGCGTGCGTACACAACACTTTAAAGTGGGCTAAATGCTTTTGCACCGTTTTAATGGTGTCGGTGTTTGCACACCTTGGCAGCGTATTGCACATTAATTCTAGCCACTGTAAGAAATTCAGCAGCGTAACGCACCTTAAATAACTTGGGGTGAAGCAAACTAAAACTCCTTTGAGGAGTTTTAGTTTGCTGTCCCTACAACCATGGAGCAAAGCACCAGGCTCCGTGCAGCCCCGCAGCCCTTCAGGAAGCCCTGCAGGCAGCCTGGAGCAGTCTGGAAAAGCAGGCTCTGCCCAAGAAAAGTGGCAAGCCTGATCTTCTCCCCCATCCCGAGCCTGCCTGCCTGAGCTGCATGGGGGCCTGATGCTTCCCTTTGCAGCTGTGGTGCCCCCTGGGACCACCTGAGCTGGGTGCGTATGAGCGGGTGCCACCTGGGGGGGCCCGCCGCTGCCATGGAGAGAAGCACTGCCCCCCCCTCCCCCGCAGCCCAGGGACTGCTCTGCTCCCCAGCAGCTCGCCCTCCCCTCCCCGCCGGAGAGGAAGATAGGTCAGCAGGGTGTGCGAACGACATGGGGGTTTAATCAGCCCTAAATTGAAGCGGTACTTTTTAAAACCCACCGCTTTGATTTAGGGCCCCCGTTTCATCTACATGTACCGGAAATCACATGCATTGGGAATGCTGCACTAGCTTCTGCCTCTCGATGCATGCTTTCTGTTCTGTTCTTTTTTTAGTAGATCAGATGAGACATCCAATAGGAAGCTGTGGCTCAGCCCTACTCTGACTCACTTTCTCACTGTGTTCAATAAAAGCAGAAGCTGGTCTTTGGGAAGTGGAAATTAACTTGGTGATTGGTGTATAATTTGTGTGGGGCCACATTCCACGTCCATTTTGTGCAAGGAGGAGGAGGAAGGCTTATATGCATGTCCTAGCCTGACTGAGCAACTGTTGCTCAATGGCAGTGCCTAATAGCCCCCCTGCACTCTGGGAACTGCATACTTCCCTCTTCCATGAGGAGCAAGATAGCAGAGAGCAGCGAGTAGGAGCCATGCCTTCCCCTGTTCCAGTGCCCCATGTACCAGTGCCACATGTCAAGAAGCAGTGCTTACAGAAATTGAGATGGTCAGGTCCTACTCCCCAGTGCTCCTCAAAAAGGAGCGTACCCTATACAGGCTACAAACAGACATTGCATTTATCCTGAAAGAAACTTTTATCCTGGGACAAATGCAATTGTTCAGATGACCACATCCATCATCCCAGGCTAAATCCTAAAAAGATTCAGGGGATAAGAAGTACTAACAGTTTATCCTAGGACATAGCAATGAACATCTGAACAGTTGTCCCTGGATTGTGTCATTGAATCAATGGCAGGAAAGCAGCAGTGTATCCAGCTGCTCACTAAACCCCGATTAGAAGGGTGATATCTGTACATGTCAATCCTGGGATATTTCTGTTCCAGGACAAACACAGGTACAACTTGCCCAGTGACAAATGCAACATTTGTTCGTAGCCACAGTGCCCTGGTCACAGTTTCTGATTATCCTGGGCCAGCCCTTTGTTATTAGAGGGCCTGATCCTACACACCCATATGCATGGGATGGCTCTGTTCCAACCTTTTCTTACATGACTGAGGATTTGCAGGAACTGCCCCAGAGCTTATGATGTGGTTCTGTTTCTCCCTTTGTTGGTTGGTGCTTTGTTCAGGACTGAAATCAGGAAATGATCAAGGGAAGGCAGTGAGATATGTCAGGTTCCATTAGCACCCTGCATTCTGATAAAAGAGCAAGGATTAACTGGACAGGTTCTCACCATTTTCCGTTTTCATCTGCTTGTGTGCATTTAAAACATTGCCACCGCTTTCTCCCACAAATGAGAAGAGCTTGTGCCTCAAGCAGAAGATAGAAAATATTCTGTATGTTCAGGAAAAGATAGCAGTCCTGATGTTAGGTGGGATCTGAAAGCCTCAGACTTCCCTAGGTTTACAGGGAGGGAGAAAAAGGAAAATTAAAAGAAAAATGTTCCAAGCCTTCTCATTCACCAGTTTCACTGGTGCCTATTAAGCTTAAACAATTTTCCATTAACATTCCTGTAAATGGAAAAAGCAAATAAACATCAGTCCAGCGCCCGATGAGCTGTCAGTGATATGGGACTTGGTTTTTTAAAAAAAAGCAACTCTGCCTGCAAGCATGGAGGTGTCGGCAACACTGCCAGTTACCACCACTACCAGAATCTGAGCTGCATCTCTGCAAGGCCCAGAGTAGGCAGATGGGAGGAGGGGAAGAGGGAGGGAAAGGAAAAATGGCTTTATGCAGTCTTTGTGCTGCCCAGTTTCTCGGCTGATTTGGGAATGTACAATGCCACCTAATGTAATTTAGAGGAGTCATAAGAATATGGATCACCTTGGATCTTCATGTCTGGTCCCCTGAAATTGGAAGCAATGACATCATATAATCCCTTTCATAAACCAGTCAAGCTCCATCTTAAAACTAGTCAGGTTTTTATCTCCTGCTACTCTTAATTCTGTTCTAGAATCTCATTCCCTTGAGGATTAGTAGCCTCCTTCTAATGTCCAGCCTACATGTATTCATGGCCAGTCAGTACTCATTTGTTCTTGTGCCAACATTGTCCTTTAGCTTAAATAGTTCTTTTCCTTCTCTAGTATTTACTGCCTGATGTATTCATAGGCAGCAATCATATCCTCTCTAAGTCTTTGTTTTCCTAGACTAAACAAGCCAAGCTCTTTAATTCTCCTCTTATATGAGAGACTCTTTGTTCCTAATGACAACACTCAGTTTCTGTGCTGGAGTAGACACAATTCACTCACTACATGCATTGCCTACCTGCCTACTGTTATCATCAGCATTAAAACTTCTCTGAATTTCTGTCCATCCTTCTGCCCACTAATATTACCTTCCCCATTGGTGATACTTGTATACTTGAGTTTCCTCTTTCCATCCACTAAAAACAGATTACAAGTTTTTCCCAATCTTATCCCACTATTTCTAAAAGGTCTACTTCCTGATTCCAAAGGTGCTTATATGGAGTCAAACCTCACAGCACATTCCCCCTTCCATAGATGAATCCCCCTGGTTGAGCGTACCAAAAAAATTAATGGCACCATACCTTGAGCCAGAACTTGGTCTTCATAATCTCATCATCACACATGGACTGGAAAAATTTCTCTGAAGATCACTTGACCCTCCATTTTTCTATGCATCTTCCCCAGCCTGGTGTAGTCATCTTCAATCCATTCCACCTGGAGTCTTGCAATGTCACGTGTCCCGATATAAAAGATCACCAGCTTCTCTCGTCTGAGGCAGCCTTTTCTTTGTCTATGGGCTGTGCTGCAGTCTAAAAGCACTGCAGCTCCCAGTGTTAAGGCTATCCCATCCCAACATGTTTGCTTCCACCTCTAGTCCAGAACCTGTAGGAGAAGAGGAGCACATAAACATTACCATTAGCCCTCTGCTGCTCTTGTGCCTAGATAATTCTTGCCTCACCCCAGTGGCTTGTTTACAGGCACAATACACAGGATTGGTACGTAGAGGTTGGGGCAAAGGCTAGAATAAGGGTCAGTCTCCTGCTGTAGTGTTTTCATGGCAGCAGACTGTAAGCCTCTGATAGCCTCTGTCCAGAAAACTGGGTAAAGAGTTTTGTGAAAGTGTCACTAAACCTCTAGTGATCATTTCCTATCTCCCTTCTGCAAGAAAGCATCCCGAATGCCAGGACACTGTGTCTGTACAGACAAGCACACCTTTTTGTAATACTTGGGTTTTTGGTTGAGTTCTCTTCTCCAAGTACTGTATTGTCACTTTTAATTATGGGCTTCCACAGAAATCACCATTGTAACACATGCTAAAACTCCTTGCACTAGAGGTTTCGGGATGTGTTGACAAGCGGCAGAAAGAGCCGAGAAATCTCATTTGTTTTTGCATAACCATAACTAAAGGAGACAATAACAACTTGGCAAACAAATTTCAAGTAAGTGCATTTACTGGAATTGTTTGTATTTTGTTCCAGACATATGTAGTCAGTGTATGGTTCAGCAAAAGTCTTAAGTAATTTGAACTCTTAGTTGGGGGAATAACATACAACGGGGAGAAGGGAAGGAGGGAGATGAAGGTGAGGACTTGGTAATGCAACCAGGACATCATAGAAAATAACCAAGGATTGGGTGATCATGAGTTGACTCAGTATAACTTAAATAGAAAGATAAACAAAATTCAGTTGATAATAATGGCTCTTAGTTTCAAAAGGGCAAATGTTGATTAACTAGAGAAACTACGTAGTGAAAGCAATTGGACTGAGGAGCTCAGGGACTTTGCTGTGAAAACAGCCTGGAATTTTTTAAACAAAAAATTCTCTGGAACTTGATCCAATAGTAGAGCCTCATACACAGTAAATAATATGGGGAGCAAGAAAGTCCCCCCCGGCAATTTCTATACCACCAGTAATTAGCAAACAAGGTGCTATAGATAGGTCAATTCTATTAGACCGCAATGGTGCTGTATTTCTTGCCCCACTTGAGATAGGAGTTGAGGATTAAAATCACACTGACTCTCAAAGCTCCACCAAAATAGCCATGGAAAATTTTCAGTTATCTCTTGGAACATGGCAGGATTATTAAGCAAACTAGGTGACAGTGACTTCAAGGCCTTTTTAATCAGTCATGATGTTATAGCATTGCAAGAAACTTGATGTAAGGAACCATTCTTCCTAAAGGACTATTCATGTGTTAGTCTGCCTGGCAAAACAGGCAAAAAGTGGAGAAGGCCCAGGCTAGGTCTTGTGACAATGCTGGCAAATAATATAGGATGGACTGGAAAACAACTAGGCACTTGCCTTGATGTCTGTTTACTAATTCGATTTACTATTCCCAGGACAGGTTCTTGGATTATTGCAAGTATATAATATAATATCTGGAACTTGTATTCCAAGAAGAAGAAATTATCCTGGAATTATTTTTAAATAAAAAAAATATCTGGAACTTGTATTCCAAGAAGAAGAAAAAACATATAAGGGAGAGGAAAGGCTCTAAACTTAAATGGATAAATAAACACTTCCAAAAGGATGTTAGGAATAGAGAGAAAGCTTTCCAGAAATGGAAAAAAGGAGTGATCAGCAAAGGAAGCTAGACAGAGATGGAATGAAAATGCCAGAAGTCGAGTTAAGTTAGACTTTGCACAGGAAAGGAAAACTAATGGCAAAAGGGTATTCAGCTATAAAAATAAGAAGAGGACAAAGAAAGAAATGGGACATTGTGGGTGATGCAGGGGTGGAGGTTAAAGATAGTGAAAGTTCACAAATGGATTGAATACTTTGCCTCAGCTTTCAGTATGGATGATGATGTTAAAGATGGAGACAAAAGTGGAATGGCTACCAGTGATGAGAGCATGGAAAAGGAAGGTAGAACTCCTGAGAACTCAAAGTGCTCCCGGCACTCGAGTAGGGGAGCTCGGTATAAGCTCCATCCTAGAATTCAGTAAGCACTGGCACATGGCATTGTGGGGCTGGTCTTGGGAACTTTTAATAACTCTTTCAAGGTTGGGTGATACCATATAGCTGGAGAACAGCTATGTTTCAAGGAAGGAAAGATGATCTATGCCACTTTAGAAGCATGCAAGGCTTTAGCACAAAGTTTGTAGGAGGGAATAACTAAAAGCATGGAGGTGAACAGAAAATGAAGTAAAATGTAACATGAGTTTATCTATTTCATAGTGTTCTTTGCTAAAATAAATGATTCTTTAGACAAAGTAAATACAGTGGATCCAATTTATCTTGACATCAGTAATGTTATTTGAGAAAGATGGTGATTAGTAGAAAAACTGTCTGGTGGGTATGATGAGATGAGAAGGGAAGTCTGAGAGCAGAAAGGGCATATGAGTGGACCTTCTCTAGGATGAGTTTTAGAAGTAATTTTATTTAATATTTTCATAATCTTTGCAGAAATAAAGTAAGAGTATGTTGACAGACAGTGGGGAGACATGTTCAATACAGTGGAGGATCACAATATCATACAGGAAAAATATGAAGAACTTTGAGGGCTGAAGTAATTGACATGGTCTGAAATTCAACAATATAAAGGTCCAGCTCATGTTAGAAGGAAATATTTAAAAGATTTTTTTCTATAAACTGAGAGATTATACATTGGAAACAGCAGAGTAAGAAATGTATGGGTAGTTTTCTCATCCAAGTGATGAGACAATGAAAGAGGCAAATGCGTTCTGATGAGGTATCAAGGCATTTCCAATAGATATAGGGAAGTATTTATGTCTTACCAGGATCTTGGACAATAGCATTATTTGGGTTACTGCATGCAACTCTGGTTTTCCACAGTCAAACTTGGATATATCGCAGTGATGGCTACCCTTACAGCTGCTGCATTATGCATGAGTGTCTCTGGGGGGAGTCTCCAGTGGTTTCATTACCACATACTTGGGTGTGGCCATCGGGAGTGGGTGGGCAAAGCATTCTCAAGAGTGTCATTTATCCCTGAGAGTGCAAGGGATGCGGTGTAGACATGTCTTAAAAGATTGTGGTTTGCTGAGAGAGAATAGGATTGTTGTGTGCATGAGGTGATAAACACCAAACAAGGAAACCAAGTATTTAAGCTAAAGAACAACACTTGCACAAGAACAAATGGGTACAAATTGGCTGTGAATAAATTTAGGCTGGAAACCGGAAGACTGTAATCTGCAGAGTTTCTGAAACATCCTTCCATTTAGAGTAGAGCAGAGGCAACATGACAAACTGCTTTTTGAGAAGCATATTAAATATTCTAGAAAATGGATTATATGATTTAAATGTCTGTGTCAGCAGGAGACTAGCTTAGATAACTCAGGGGCTCCCTTTCAGACTTATCTTACTATACACTGGGTATGTCTACACATTAGGGCTTTGTGAAATTTTGGCAGCTGTTTCGTTTCGGAGGTGTTGCAGCCAATTTTGGTGACCAAAACACCAAATTCAAAATTAAACGGGAGACACCGAAACATCTCCAAAATGAAACAAAACCATCTGAAACATTTTGGAAATGTTTTGGATGTTTTGGAATGGGGCTTGCAGGGAAACAGAAATGAAGAAGAGGGAGGGGGAAGAGGGGTGGAACGACTGCTCTGATGTTGACATCTGTAGCTGGCCAGTGTCTGTGAGCTGTCCCTGATGTCCCTTCCTATGCCAGTGCTTTGGGGGAGGGATGGCAGCCTGCTGTCATCCTCCACACAGATCTAGGGACCCACACCCCCAGGAGGAGTCTGGCATAGCTCCACAGCCCTCCCAGGGGGCGCAGGCCCTGGATCTGTTTGCAGAATGACAGCAGGTTGCTGCTGCCAGCTGGGGCCAGCGCCAGCACCCGAGTCTGCTCGGCACAGCCTGCACTGAGCACAGCCAGGGGAGCTGAAAGAGAAGCCCCCATAGCTGCCCTGCCCGGCCCCATCCCCTGCCCAGCTGAGCCTTCCGGTACTTCAAAAAAAAGAAAAAAAGAAAGCCCTGCACTCACCAGCTGCAGGAGCAGCAATTGGGATCTCTAGGTGCTCATGGCAGAACCCCCCGCACAGCGTGGGACAGTGGGGATTACCCCCACCCCCCATCTGGCACCCGCGAGGCAGCTGTCGCATCACACAGGTGCAGCACAGGTTGGCAGGGTGCCGTGTGCTGTCTGGGAGCTGGGGCAGCTCCACACATCAGCCAGAGCCCGGTACCGCTCAGCCCCAGCTCCAAGACAGCGTGCAGTGCCTTGCTAAGATGCGCTGCACCTGCACCATGGGGCAGCTGCCGTGCAGGTGCCAGGCTGGGGGGGGCGGGCGATCCCCGCTGCCCCACGCTGTGAGAGGGGCTCTGCCATGAGCACCCAGAGGCCCCAATTGCTGCCTCTGCATCTGGTGAGTGTGGGGCTTTTTTTTTTTTTGAAGTGCCAGAACTAGGCTGGGGCCAGCCAGGCAGGTGATGGGGTTGGGCAGGGCAGCCATGGGGGCTTCTACCGCATTTCCCCCAACCTGGGGAGAGACAGGCACAGCCGGAGGAGCCATGGGAGAACCTGCAGCCACCTAGCTGTGTCTGCTTCTCCCCAGCCAATCTGAATCTCCGAAACAGAGTCAAAACTCTGCAACAGACTCGGCCAAATCAGAACGGAGCAGTGATCCGAAACACTGAAAGGAATCACTGTCCTCCAAAATGGCCGAATCTGAACTCGAAATGAGACATAGCTGTTTCACACAACCCTACTACACATGCATTTAGTCATAACTAGATTTATTGCACAGTAAGCTACTGCTCAGTAACTGATTTTGGGTAGGTGTCTACATGTGTAGAATCCTGACACTAAATTTATTGCCAGGTCCCTCCAGTTCTGCCATGTGCCCCTGTGGCCACTGAGGGGAGTGCTCGCCTTCAGCCCCAGCTGCCAGCACTTGGCAGCCATCTTTAAAATACAGCCTTTCTCTGTGCTCTTTGGGCAGCCAGTTCCTGTGGTCAGAGGAGTATTGTGGTATGCACAGAGGCAGCACATGGCAGCTGTGTTTGTGTCCCTTCTGTGTCCCTGTGCTATGGCTGCCCCAGCCCCCTGGCAGTGAGGAACAGGGTCCTTCGATCCAGCTAGCCACCTTGATCATCCTGCTGGCCTGCCATGCTGACCAACAACTGGATCACGCTTGTCTCACCCTTCCTAGCTCCCCCACATGCAGTGACCACCAGCTCACCCACCATGTGCTCCACCAAACCCCACGCCACCGTGCGGGTGCTGCTGCCAGCAACACCAATGAGGTGCTTCAGGATGCCATTGCCAGGACTGCTGTTGCCCTCCTGCTCCACTGCATCTTGTTCTACCACACCAGCCAGCACTGGTGGTAGCACATGGTGCAGTATACAGTGGATGAAGAGTAGTGGGTAGATCCTTTTAAAATGACCCAGGACATCTTTGCAGACCTGCTCTACAAGCTCTGGCCCCACCTGGAGCATCAGGACACTGGTATGCACTGGGCCCTCCCTGCTGACACCTGCCTGGCCCTGGTGCTGCTTAAGCTGGCCATGCCTCCCAGCCTGCACTGTGTGGGGCACTTGTTCAGCATGGGCAAGGCCACTGCTGGGAAGGCCATCCTGGAGGTGTGTGGCACCCTCCAAGATGTGTTGGCAGACACCATCCTCCATGTTTGTGACCCTCCAGACAGTGGTCGCAGGGTTCTGTGCACTGGGGTTCCCCCAGTATATCAGGACCTTGGATGGCATCCCATCCCAGTGACCTGCCCACCCCATGGAGACTGGCCCTGTTATAGCCAAAGGGGGTTCCACTCCGTGGTCCTACAGGTGTCATGGACCACCAGGGGCACGTTCACATACATCAGTGCTGGCTGGGCAGGCAGCGCACACAACGCCCATATGTTCAGGAACTCTGGACTGGCCATGCTAGTGGAGAGTGGGCGTTTTGTGCCAGGAGTGGAGGACCTGCTGCTGGGCACCATCCCTGCTCATCAGGGACCCAGTGTACCCACTGATGCCCTGGCTGATTAGGCCGTACACCAACCACCTGGATCCCTGCCAGGCTCATTTTAATTGTTGCCTGGGCAAGACCCATGCCCTTGTTGAGTGTGCCTTTGGCCGCCTCAAAGACCTCTGGCGCTCCCTCACTGCCAGCCTCCAAGTGGCCAAGAACAACCTCCTCCAGGTCATCATCACCGCTTGTGTGCTGCACAATATATGAAAGGCCTGGGTAGAGGAGACACACTCGGTGGAGGCAGCCTAGTGGTGGAAACACAAGCTGCAGCAGCAGCAATAGTTCCCCCCCTGCAAGGCTCCAGGTGAGCTGTGCACCCACCAGCAGAGGCCAGAGCACCAGGTATGTTGTGGTGGACCACTTCATGGAACACTCCCCGCTCTAGCACACCTTCCCCACTGCCCACAGACCCCTACCCCCTGCCCAGCCTCACAACACACACCTCCCATCCCTCCCACCTCCCCCCTCAACACACAGAGACCCCTCCCCCCTTCACTCCCCAACATACAGAGCCCCCTTCCCCTCTCCTCTCAACCAAAAGAGCCCCCTGCCCCCACATTCCCCAACAAACAGAGCCCCTCCACCACCCTCCTCATCCACCCAGAATAAAAAACCCTCTTCCTGGTTTCAAAACTATTTACAAGGGTCTCTGTGTTTTTGTGTCCCGGGTTGGGGGACCGTGGGGTGGTACCACCTAGGGGGCAGCCAGCCAGCACCCGAGCCTCTCACCACTCCCCCATGGGTCCAGGGACTTCAGTGACCGCAGTAGGCAGGGGGCTTACCATGGGGTGATGGCAGCCAGTGCTCCTCCAAGGTAGGTGGGTCTCCCTATGGTTGCTGGAGTCCAGATCCAGCAGGGCCAGTATCCAGATCTGATGCTGCTCCAGGCACCTGTGGCTCATTGCCCATGTGGAGCCAGGGTGAGCGGCGGGGCCCAGGTGGGTGGTGGTGGACCTGGGGTGGGAGCTGAGCCAGAGGCTCCTGTGCATGGGAGGCAGCAGAGGACCTTTTTCCAGGCCCAGGTGGGGGCCTGCTGTGGGGCAGCAAGCAGCTGCCAGACAACCAGCTGGGAGTCAGCACCTGCTGGATCCAACTGTTCCCTGAGCCCACACAGGGAGCCGCACCCAGGGGGCATCACTGCTGCAGAGGGAAGGACCAGGCCCCCCTGCAGCTCAAGGGCTGCATGGCTCAGTGGCAGGTCGCACCGGCAGGCTCTGCCAGAAAAATAAAAAAAGCGGCAATGGGCCCAATACTTTTTTTTCCTGTGGAGCCTCCCTGCCTCTCCTGCAGCCGAGGGCCAGCTGCCAGAGGCCGCTGAGCTGCAGGGGGCCCCAGGCCTTTCCTCCATGGTGGTGGCGCCCCCTCAAAAGAAGACTAATTGAAAGTCCCCTGCAAGTATTTCCATCAACTTCAGTGAGCTTTGGTCAAGACCTCACAAGGTATCACTAAGCTTCAAAACATTTTGGTAAAAAATAAGCTTAGTAGACCTCCTTTTAAAAATGCTAAACATGAGTGGTCTGAACAGTCATGTTTTACTAGCGATGTGATGCCATGTTGATGTACAAGACTGAAAGGTCCCCAGGCTGGTTCACATGCAGAAGTTATAGCCAAAGGGAAAGGTTAAGATTCAAAAGCCCATCCACATTTGGTAGCCATCCCAAGGTAGCCATTCAGTGTGCAATGCCCATTATGACATCCTCAGACAGACTCAACTTGTTCCTGTCCTCACAGTAAGCTTTTCAGAGCTCTCTAGCAAGCAGCTTTGAACCGGCCTCTGCTAAACCACCAACTTTGATCTGCTCTGCAGTATCTTTGTTTCTGTCATGGCTTAACTAACCATGTTGATGTATCCTTAGGTAAAACCTTTTGAACTCTGTCCTCATGTGCAGCTAAAGAAAAGAGTTTTCCTGCTCAGACTAGATAACAACTTAGCACAAAGCCTGAAGGCCAGAGCTGCCAAGAGCTTCTTATTGGGGTTGGCTTGCTAATTATCAACTTCAATTTCATGCACTCTTTTTAATCAATTCAACTTCTAAAGAATGTGTTTCATGCTGTATTTCCAACAGAAAATTTGAATTCATATTTGTCAGCTCTTTAAATCTTGTTCACTATGAAGAGATAGTGCTCTAGGTCACAACTTTGTTCATATCTCAGCGCTGAGTTTCTACTGTTATTTATTATTAACAACAACAATTATATGATTAATATAGTACTATTCCATTATAATAATAAAATAATCATTTTTATTAACAATCACAATAACACTTACATACTAAAGTCCTAAATATAAAGTCTTAAATATAAATTACAGAATCTTTAAGGTTGCAGATGTAATAAGATATTATTCTCATTTTGTAGAAAAGGAAAGTGATTGTCAGTGGCCACAAGAAGAGGAAGCGCCAGGCAGGATTAGAATTTAGGACCTCCTAGCTCCTTGTCAAGACTTGCAGTCAGGACACTAGAAGGCAGTGTGATTTCATTAAGTGATGGCCTGCCCAAACCTAATGGTCGGTTGTGTTGGCATGGTTAAAGCACACCAATTTCTACAGTGAACAGCATACAAGGGACTGGCATCACATTCAGCCTGAGTGGCAGGGATCAATTAAAGACCGGTCAAATGATAGCAGCTTTCAGCACACATCTAGTTTGAAGCTTTAACTCACACCCTTTAAGCCATAGCAAGATATCTCAAATGTTCTGCCACTACATCTCCAGGTGCCACTAGACCAAAGGTTCTCAACCTTTTTAGACTCAAAGCACCCTCGGTAGACTCAAGGCACACCTCAGAAAATGCCAGCTCTCATTTCCTGACTACAGAAAAATAATGGAGCAATTTTTCTGTTGCAAAGAACTCAGAAAGACTGCAGAATGCTTTTCACGTTATGGATTTCTATCTGAAATTCTTATTTGTGAATCATGTGTAGACGTTTGCATACTTAACTGTGTTGATATTGTATGGCACACCACTACAGCCTTAAAAGGGTCTCACAGCACCCTGGCTGCATTAGACACTGCTTAGTTAAGGAAAATACAGGAATGGTTGTGGCACTTAAGGAAGTAAAAGATTCAATTATAATCTTCCCTGGTTGCCACTGTACCGATTCTTTCTTTATTTTGCCCACAGACACATTTAAGAATCCCCGCCCCACCACCACCCTGTATCAGAGCACTGTTTGGAGACTCAGAAAAACATCTGGCCCTTCCCAGTTTTAAATGTGTATAGCTGAGGCGGAAGGGTGAGGGAAAGGCAAAATATGGAAGACCAAAGTCTACCCGTATCAATTTAAACCTACAGACAATCCATCACAGTGAACATCGTTACAAATTTGAAACCATGGTTAGTGCAGGTAGAATCAATCCCATAGACTCGGGAAGTTGAAGGTTGTAGGCTCAGCACTACAACAGCTGTTGTCTAAGAAAGATTTGAGGCCTTAGCATTAGCGAAAAGAGATGACAGCTTAATCTTCATGGGCTGTGACTTCTAGACATGTCTCAATAAGCAGGTCAGGTTATCCAGCAAGCGTGCTATTCACAGGTGAAACAAACTATTGATTTCTCTCCAAAGTACCTAAATTACACTGCTCACAGCATTGAAAACAAGAACCTCTTTGGTATTACCAACAATCCAAGATCAGTCAACGGATAAGAAAACCCATCAGCCGTTTAGAAATGTTTTAATACAATTCCTGATGTGTTTCTCAGAAAACAGAAAAATCATTGCCAGGAACACACTTTTAATCTAACTGGTAGAAAGCACCTCCTTGTTCCATTACTCTCTCACACTGTTTGGGTTTATGCCTGACTTAGCAGAGCAGATAACCTGCTTAAAAAGAATCTTGAGGATTTTTTTGAATTAGTGATGCAAATCTAATTTGACTGAAACACACCAAGTCTCCGTTATTGAAGAATCCTCCTTGATTTAGGCTAACAAGAAAGCTGTCTCATGTTGCTGCCTGATGTAGGTTATTAAGATGTCTGATTTGTCAAAATTCTGTTTGACCAAATGTTTTGTAGTTCTGACCAGTCTTTGAACATAGAGGAGTAGATATGCAATTTGATCTCTTTTCATTAACCACCTAATTACCTGGAAAAACTAAAAGGAAATAGCAATCTGCATATTTTTAGAAATATACTGTTTATGTTCTTAGCAGGACAGAACTGACCCAGAGGATGACTGGGGGCACGGGTGAGCACAGGGCTGGGGTGTGTACAAAAGTTGCTTTTTTGCCATTTAAAATGCTTTACTGCCATGATCTAACAGAAGTGTATGGCTTTACAGAACTTTAAAAATGGGTATACTGCTTAACTTAACCCTTGTTAAATGAGGTATTAAATTTGAAGCACTGTATTTTACAGCATTTTAGCAACCTACAATGCTTTAAATAACTTCCATGCGCTAGTCAAATATCTAACCTGTACAGAAGCCCCCAGGAGGCTGTGGAGCACCCCTTGCCACCTAGGCTAGAAGTACAGGGAGGCTCAGAGGCCCTCCTCCACACACACACACACCAAACACTGCACTTCTGTCATGTTTAAAAGCACTGTAACTGTATAGTGCTATAAAAAGTGCTCTAAATTACAGTGCTGTAGAATGTGCTTGGAGCACTTCTGTACACACCTCAGGAGATCAAGGCTCTCTTTTTGGTTCTGCTACAGATTTTTGACTGATTCTGTGCAAATCATTTTATCTCCTTGTGTCTTAAGCTTCCTTATTTAGAAAATATGGATCACATTTATGTGCCTGAGGTAAAATTAATGTTTGAAAAAGTCACAGTGTGATTCTCCAACAGAAGGAAGCCTTTTAGTACAAACAAGACCTATCTGCTGCTTTTCAGTATAATGTATCGTGCAGGATGAGTGGTTTTTCTCCCTCTGATGGTGGAATTTTACCTTTCCTGCTAAGGATTGCAAAGTATTTTACAAATATTTTTGGGTTAAACCTCACAACAGAGATGTAGCAGGGCAGCTCTGTACCTAGGACAGCTGCAATGCACAGGGCAGTGCCAATAGCTGTTGTGTGGTTGGCCACTGCTGCAGAGGTGACTACTTTTGTGCTCCTTCACCTATCCCCACTTCCACAAATGTTGCACCCAGGGCTGGTGCCCTGAGCACCCACAGTCAGTTATCCTATTGCTTCCCAAAACCTCTGCAAGGTAGGGAAGAATCCCTCTTTTCATGCGTGACTGGTCCCTCATAAGTCTGGGGCGGGGGGCACCAGTGGGGCACGACTGGGAGCAGGGGTGCCCCAGTGACCAGCTGGCAACCAGGGGGTGGAGGGATCCCCCAGCAGCTGGTCGCTGAGTGCGCCAGCGGCAGCAGAAGTTCCAGCACTAAAGAGAGGATAAGTGACTCAGCACCACAATACAAACCAAGGTCTTCAGAATCTCCAGGATGTGTTTTATCTACAAGACTTCTCCTCCAATAGCATGTCAACACTATGTCCATTTTGAAATAGAAAAATCTACCCAAACTCATCTAAACACAGGTTGAGTTTAAAGCCAGGGCCATATCACTAGAATACTCTGCCACCTTAAAGACTGATGTGGCACGACACAGTCTATTTGATTGCTTTTTGTGACACAGAAGTGTTATACAACATTTCCCTTTTCAAAAAAGAGCTAAAACTTTGATGAGCTGTATATCTTCTATGTCTGTTCTTGTTTATGTGCTTATTGATTTAGCTGCCTGCTAGCTCAACAAGAAAACAATTAATGCAGAGCCAGAATTTGCACAGATGCAAGAGGAGTAATTCCATGCCACTGGAATTTGATTCTCCTGGGGGCCATTATCTTGGCAGGCCACAAAATTCTGTAACGGTGCCTGTAAAATAAAGAACTTGATTGTGTAGAACTGCTCTAGTTTGGGAGGTGCCCACACTAGCAGAAGTGCCAGACAGAACTCTACCTCATGGAAATTAATGTATAACAAAAACTTGCTTTATAAGGGAAAGTTTCTGTATAAGCACCTGGGCAGTGCTAGGTCTCCTGAGGATGAAATTGGTTATATTTTCTAAACTGGCACCTGTAATTACACATGCAGTTGAACATCATCTTACTCTAAGTGCGTAGTCACTGCAGCTGTGCAAGAAAAAAAACCACAGAGCATGCAAAAGGCAGAGCTGGCAGCTTGAGAGACTTGGCTTCCTGCATGACTGGGTAAATCATTTAGGATCAGATTTTCAGTAGGTATTTAGGCGACTCATGGGCCTTTCAGCACCAACGTCCTTATTGATAGCAATTGGATTTAATTGCCTATTCTGTTTTGACACGTTTTACAATCTTTCTATATACAGTACCTACCTGTTTTTGTAGGTATCTAATGACCGCTGAAAAAGTAGTCCCATCTCTCTGGCCAAGAGCCTCAGAGGTATTTAAGTGTGTAACTACCAATGGAATTAATTTCGACGGGAATCAGTGAGGCACCTAAGTACCTTTGAGAATCTGGCTCAGTGGTCCTAGGTCCCCCATCTTCCCTGGCTACCTTCAAGGGGCTGCATTGAGTGTGAATACATTAAAGCCTGTGAAATGTTCAGATGCTACAGAATGACTATAAGATAGATACAAGGATGTGGAAATTGGAGAGCTCTTGCAACGATATGTTATTGGTTTCTCAAAATATGTGTTTGTATATATGATTAATGTATTTAGTTAATTATAATATTTTAGCGATTCTGTGTGTCATTAAAATAGTGGAAAAACACACACGTGGCCCAATATATATTAAATGAGGTGTTTGCAGTTACTTGGTACAAAAAAACCCCATGCACAACTTTGTATGTGCAGTCATTTTGTGGGGAAGTTGTGTATTAGCAAGTGTAAATGGCTGGCTACTTCACTGTCAAGGCAAAATGAGGGGAGTTACTGCTTGAACCTAGACAGATTCTAGACGTGGACCTAAACATGTCTTCTTTGCCCATTGGCCCTACCCATTAGCAGGGCCTGAGGTGGAAAGTGGGGCTTGTGGCTATAGAAGTGGTAGTGACTACATTGGTTTAACATAGAAGTATATTTATATGGCAGAGGCTTAACTAATTGATTTTATGCCCTGGGCAAAATCCCCTGGGACCCGGGGGAGGGGGTGGGGGGTTGCCAGCCTCCAAAGAACTGGGGGAAGGAAGGAAAAGCATGGTCAACCTTACTTGCCCCAGGAGGGACTCAAAGACCTTGGCTGCTGCTGTTGTAGTGTCTCTAGACCTGTCTTACTGCTGCTAGCCCAGGGCTGCTCCTGCTAGGTTTCTATTGCCAGCTCCTCAGAAGGCTACCATTCCGATGCCCCCCTTTAAGTCAGTGCCCAGGGCTAGTGCCCCCCTTGCCCACCCCTTGTTATGCTACTAATGTGTGGTGAAGTACCCTCCTGGAGAATCTTGAAGCTCTCTAAGATGGTGGGGATTTGTGGATTTAAACCCCATCCAGACTTAACTTACTGATAAATAGAATTTTTCTAGCTGTAATGGGTGCAATATTAATGCCCACAGTAAATAGTGGCCCAGCTCCTCCATTTCCTTTCATCTTGGGTAATTTTCATTCACACCTGCACGAAGTGGATATAAAAATGTGACTAAAACAAAAGAACATATTTCCTTCCTTTGTTTTATACAAGTATAAATAACTGCATGAGATGCAAGGCTGGAGGATTCATGCCAAGTATCAGTTTGTTCCCAGTCTCCAGTAAAATGCCTGAAGGACAAATAAGAAGTGTCTTTTACCCCATTATCAACATTTAGATTTCCTTGGCTTTCTGAGGCCATGGCTCTTATCACAAAGGCTGTCTAAGATGAATTTCTATGTATCTCTCCCTCCCTCTCTACAGCCTTTGGGGCTCAACTCTCTGTAATGTTTCTTATCACAGTTCCTTAATTGAATCTCTCTCTCCCAGTTCTCCCCTTCCCTCTCTCATATACACTTGAGTGAATATGCTGAAAAATGAACAGGCTAAAATGTAAAAGAGAGGGGCCTATGTTACATAACAGGCAGGGTACATCAGAGGGACCTGCTAGGAAGAGGATATGGAAAAATGGTATTTTTGTATTTTCCAAATGGTTATAAATACACCTATATAATATGAACCAAGTTAGCCTCTGGTGAAACTAATGGAGTCATAAAAATATGCATACCTTCCCTGTGCCTAGGTAACTCTATATTTGCATACGCACGTTAGGTGACTTCATGTATCATGCAGTAACTAGGGGCAGAATTGCCTGGAGTTTGCATTTTTTGTTGTGACAGTTGCTGCACCCATCACTGCATTTGATTCTTGTTGGGTATTTACTGACAGCTGAATAGCTCCACCAATAATTGCTAGGCATGTACCTTTATAGAGAACTAGTCTTTTAGAAATATTGGGCACAAGTACTAAAGGAGTGTACAGTACCAATTGCACAGTGGGCTGCATGTGTAGATGCACCCACTCTTAACCAGAACATAACCAGCAAATAAGGGACAGCATGCTCTCGAGTGTGCTCAGAGCACCAACATTTCCAGAGTTACAGTTAATGAATGTTAGGAAAAATAGGGATGTCTGTTGTATCCAAAAGGTTACAATTAAAAACCATCTGGACAAATGCTCAGGATTTGTTTCAGTGTATTTTAGATCCAGCCTTGAATAAAGGAGGGAGGGAAGAGTCTCCTGGCACTTAAGGGTTTGATCCTGAATTCCTTATATGTGCAAACTCCCATAAATTTTAATGGAGGTGTTAGGACAAATCAATTATGTGATCATACCCTCAACATTTGGGGAGGTTTATTTTACTTTATTCATCCACTGTGAGATTTATTAAATCACCAGTTTTGCTGACCTTACAAATGATTGTACAAATGCTAGTCAATCACTCAGTGAATTTACAAATTATTCATTTAAATCACTCTAATGAGGATCTCAGCCAGGACTGACATTCAAGTAATAGGGTATTGCATATAACAGAAAACTTAATTTGCTTACTAAAATCCTTTTAACCTTCTCTGAAGATTTTATATAAGAACTGGAACTAAAAACAATTTAGAGTGGTCTCACTTTGCTCATTTAACTTGTCATACTTTTATCTGCTATTTAATTGGCACAAGTACAACAGGCATGCAGATGGATTGGTGGATAGAAGGGTAATTTATGATTTACAGCAAGCTTTAAGACAGCTTTACCCGCTGTAAATGATGTCCTGTGTTCCCCAGACCTTTGACACTTTAAACTCTACTTATCATGTACACTGATTTAGTCCACAAACCAATCTTCTCCCCAAACAAAGCACTTTCTTGATTAAAGGCTTTTTAAGGGGAACACTTATTGTATCATGTAACAGTAAAAATCTTTTACTTAGCAAGCAACTCCAGATCTCCCGAGCTGTGCCAAACTGAGAGTGTATTGACAATCTGTATTTACTGAATAAGAACCATATTTATATTTTTTTAAACTACATTTAGAACAATAAGCAAAATAATCAAAACAGGAACAGTGCAGAGGGTTTCGAAGGGAAAGATCTCTTTAAAACATTATTACTGAGGTAAAAATCACTTTATGTTCTACAAGTAGGTGGGTTGATTTACAAGCATGAGAATATTTGCTATTAGTTCATAGAAAGGGATCTCAAGAGGTCATCTAGCCCAGTTTTCTCTGCGACGAGATCAAATATATTAGACCATCCCTGAGCCTCCTGTGAAGGAGATTCCATAAAGTCACCTGATTCAGTGTTTCACTATCCTAAGGGTTAGAAGGCTTAAACCTTTGTTGCAAATTAAGGCAATTTTTTTCTTGTCCTTCCCTCACTGGTCATGACGCACATTTGATCACAGTCCCCATTACAACAAACTTTTACACACTGGAAGGCTTATCATTTCCCCCCCTCAGTGTTCCCGTCTCTAGACTAAACAAACCCAACCTTCAGCCTTTGCTCAGAGGACATGTTCTCTAACATCCTTATCATACTTGTTGCTGTCCTCTGAACTCTCACCAATTTGTCTATATCTTTTTAAAGGAAAACATGCCTTCATGACTGTGCCTTGTCATGTAGATGGTGCATACAAGTATATATGCCATCGGTGCATGTTGTCTCATTTCCAGCTCTCAGATCATGAAGGGTGGAACACTGCACACCGATCTGGGTTTTCCCAATAAGGTTCTTCTTAATGAGGTTGCAGATTTAGGCAGAAGCTGGTTTTAAATTTAGCTAGAAGATTTGCTTTTGAAAGAGTGCTGAAATGATAATTTATTACCTAATAGCAGGTTATATTCAGATACAGGATGAAATGTATCTCTTCTGCATAGGTGCAGGAAGGACATATTGGCACTTGCATAGAAGGCAGTTCTAAAGCGATGCCATTTCATTCTACGGGATAATTAGAAGGACCGTGTCAAAATCCATTTATTCATTTTTAGGGTCAGGGTTGTTGACTTGTTCTGGTAGGGCTTACAATTCATGAAGATCTTACAGTCTCTTTTGACACATGATGTAACAAGTGAGGGAGGAGAGAGAAGGGAAGAGCTCAGCCATTACAAAAATACACACCTGCACAGGCCAGAAATTGCTCCAGTCCTATGAAAATACTTTTTAAAGAGCTGCCTCTGTTTTTCACCTATTTTTTCACCTATTTTTTTAATCTCCTATTTTTATTATTTTAACTTCTAGTTATTTTTATATTTTGCCCTTGTTTAAACATCTTCAGGGGTTTTTTTCTTTTCAAAATATTTATTCACTCTTCCTTTTTAGAATATTTCTGTATTAGCCCAATCTTTGATTTTCCTTGCATGAATTATTTTTTTTACATCTCTTGTGAATATAAATGAGATCATGAGATTTCCTTCTTCCTTATTTCTTATTCTCTTTTCATGCTTTTTTTAATCTCAAGGCATGGGCTGTCAAACATAGAGCCTATGGGCTGGATCTGGTCCCCAGAGCCATGTAATCTAGCTCATGAGGCTCCCAGAGGGGTTGGGAATTTGGAGGCAGAGCAAGTGGGGACAGGGCCCACCACCAAAAGCTGGGGGCCAGAGTCCTGTTGAGGATGTGTGCCAGCAGCTGGGGGGCAAGCAGCAAAAGCTTCATTAACTCCCATGGTTCCCTATTGCCGCTCATCCTGCCAGGTAGGCTTGACACCCCTGCTCTAAGCTATTACAACCTTCTTTCTACTTTATCATATGATGGGCTTCTGAACATAACTGACAGCAGGATTTGACCCCAGTTTTGACTGTAGGTATGGGTGCCAAAATCTTAGATGAACCACTTTTCTTAGAGGACTCCTGGTTGGGATTTTACTCTCTCATCCCATGAAGCTAATACAATGTTGGGTTTTAGATTTTTGATGAAGTGATCTCGAGCTCACAAAAACTTGTGCTCTATAACATATATATATCTTATTTAGCTCGTCTATAAGGTGCGTATCGACCCGGCCTTCTTAGAATTCCAGCACATTGTTGATGGATCAAAAGATTTGGTTTGGGACATGTCTTTAATATTTTAGGTGTTAAACCAGATCTGTTTATCATCCTAGCTGATGAGATGGGAACAAAACAACAGAACCAGAGTTGCTAAGTGTTTCATGGTCTCAGATGCCATGTCAAGCCTTTTGCTGTAGAGCTCTGTTCTTGTGAATCAGCAGGAGATGGTGGAAATGCTGCTCTCTAAAGCCATTCAGTTGGAGAGTTGTATTAATACTTCTCAGCCTTATCATAACAAAGCAGGCTAGAAAAAAGAAAGGTGGTACAATATGCATATGCTCACCCTCTCTCGTGTGATTAGGTTGCTCCAGTCAACTGAGATTAAGATAGTTGTAATTCTTGATCTAAAGGACAGCTTTTCTGACAGGAAGTGAAGTTGGATAAAATGGGCTGGTTTGGGGATGAAGTAGAGTCAGGTTTTACCACAACAATGTCCTTTTAAACCAAAGTACTTATAATTCAGTAAATGCAAAGAAAAATACAGCAAAAGCTTTTCAATATGGAAAGGTTTCCTTCAGTGACTCAAATTCAATTGCAGAAGAAGAAATCCAAAGTTCCATGAAATGTATAGCCGCAGCATAAGAAGAACTATATTGCAGGTTACTTGATTTATGACTGATTCTTGGGGCAGCACTCGAAGTAATGGAGGAATGCGATTTGGAAATACACCGGAGGGGATTCAACAGAGTTCTGGCAGGATTGAGTTACATTCCATTTGAGGGGATTTTCACTCTCCTTGGATACTGTAACTAGTTGGGGTTATTATCAAATTACATTTTGCTGGATCCCTGCAAATCTGAGAACTAGCAAAAATAAATTCAACTGCAGAGACATCTGTCTCATTTCCGTTCACATCTAGGTTTTGGCTACCCCAATATAATTTGTTTCTTTGTTACTTTCACTGTTTTAATCATATGTATAGAAACAAACTTTTAGATTATAGCTTTATACCTGTGCTGATAGCTACACTTATATGCCTATATACCTCTGCCTTTAACTTTATACCTATATAAGAACAGTGAGTGCAGCAGGGATCAGAAGGGAGGTATTATGAAGAAGTGTACAACAAAGACCTTTTGTTACCTATGAACATGTGTGTATACGATGGTGGCCCAAGCAGAAGGCGAGGGACCTATCACTATGCCAAAGAAAAGCTAGTTTCTTTTTGCCTGAGTGTCACATGCCTGGACTGGTGGGACCGAGGGAGCAGGGTCTAGTTCTAGCTAGTTAGATGTTTTTATGTAAAGGTAACCGTGTCCCTCAGCTGCTGGACCAAATTCCCAGCAGGCGCGTCTACACATGATGCAATGTCGCCATAGCAACGTGCTACAACGATGTAGTGTCAGCAGGCACAAACCATGACGCCGCAGCCACATCGCCCTAGCAATGCAAGCCCTTGGTATAGCGCACTGCTACAACAACATAACAGCTAGAAATAACCATTTGACACCGGCACGGCACAGTATGGGCTGTTACTTCCTTTTGGAAGGACTAAATGATGATGTAGTAACAACGGCACTGTAGAGGCATGTGTAGATGCATCCAGCAGGTGTAAATAGGCATTGAAGATGGGGGAGCTATACCCAACCCTCCAGGATTGCCCTAGAGTTTCCAGCAATTAGACTGCTGAGAGTCACCTGGAAGATAAATGATAGGGCACTCATTAAAATAAATATTAAATGTTGAATAAGATTTATACAGTAGTTCAATGAGTTTTTAAAATGTAACAGTAATGTGCATTTGCCTTCCTGACATAAAGTCTTCCCACCATAATCCATAACTGATATATGCAAGCACACAGACACATTTGCGTTGTATGTCGCGGGCACAGTGGCATTCCAGAAACCTCCCAGACTAGATTCAAATAGAGCTGGCAACCTTAGTTTACACTACCTGAAAGTCTAGCTAATTCAGTCTGTGTCCTACAGCAGGTTGATCCATTATTCAGGGGAAGAGGCTTCAGATAGGATGAGCCTTGTGCTACCCAAGTGTGAAAAATATGGAGAAGCATCCCTAAACAATGGAGCTGTTTCCATACAGTTTTAAAAATATCAAAGTCCCTCTCCTAGGCTTTGTAAATTGACATAATGAAAAGCAGGATGAATGTAAGTTTATGACTAGGACCCTCCCTAAATAGCCCCCAACTCCATTTGCCCAGCCAGATCCACTGACACTAGGGAA
>NW_005841878.1:3765255-3777930 GCF_000455745.1 Alligator sinensis
GGAAGCATAGGAATTTCTTCAGCTTCCAAAACAAGCATCCCTGCTGTAGGCCATCAACAGCTCCTGAATGATGCTTCCCTCCAGTCCTGGTTTTGTACCATGGGAATTCACATTCTTTGGTAACAAGAAATGATTCCAAGAGCAAGAGAAAAAAAGAATCCTGATCTCAGGTTTCAGAAGGGAAAAGCCTTTCAATTTACCCTTAAAAAGAAGCAGGTTTTTCATCTGCCAACTGATATGCCATGCATTGTATCAGAAGGAACCACATGACCTGGGCAAGCCCTTAAATATATGGTCTACACATGTGACAAAGGCTACAGCCCTGTACCACTCTGCTACAATTTGGCTGTGATGGACTTTGGCAGGAGGTTCTGGAGACCTGGAATATTTTCAAACTCTAGTCTCTCTTATCCAAAGGAGATCCTCTTACTGGTAGCTATTTTCTTCAGACTCAAAAAAATTCACACTATGACTTCTGCTACAACAACCAACACCAGAATGACTCCACCATCAGCTCTGTCCACAGGCGAAAGTGGTCAGTTTTGTGCCCTAGGCAACATTGTTGACACATGGGGCAGCAGGTAGGCCAGCAATGTGGCAGCTGCTCTTTAGCACTCTCCACAAATCAGTATCCAGGACTGGTGCCTCAGTTGCTCCCACTTAGTTACGCTACTGGCTCTGTCTCATCCTTTCATCTGCAATCACCCTGTAACTCAGAGGAAGTGATAGAATTACAGCACATCAGGAGCAAGGGACAGAAAAACTAGCCTGAGTTGTTGAGCTCAGCTCCATGAAGCAACCTGGTACAAATACAACAGCTATTTTTGGAGGCCTGATGAATGTATGGCACAGAATTCACCATTACATGGATCCTTTTATCCTTGCCCACATTGGGTACGGGAGAACCAGTGTTATACAGTCTATGGAGCCTTTACGATGCTGTGCTTCCATTCTGTTTCTACAGAGTTCACTTCTGATTCCTTGGACTGGATGCTGGGAAGTGGATCTGGGTCTGAATAACAATTCATTAAGGCTAGGGACAGAAGTTACACATAAAGTGCTGTAAGTGATCAGAAACTGGTTTAAACCTGTAACAGAACAGAAGCTCAGTGCACATAAATCGGTTTCAAAATGTCCAAAACTGATTTAAGATAAACCTAGTTGAATCTAGTATCAGACTTAACTGATTTGGGTCAAACCAGTTAATGGAAATTCTGTCCCAGACCCCTTGCTGGTTCAAGTTAAATCATAGTTTGCTAGCATACTTTGCAGCCCTGGGCTGTACTGTCCGCTTGATCAGAGCAGGGTTGGTTCTGCCCCTCTGCCAGGGCAGTGAGGGCTGACTGACAAGAGGGTGGGAAACCTGGTCTGTCTAGCAGGGGGGCAGCAGCCCCTGCCAGACTTCTCCCTGCTGGGGTGGAGGGGTGAGGGCGTGGGCCAGCAGGCTCAGGGGGAGGGAAGGGGGATTCAACTCCCCTGTCTTCCCTCTCAGGCATGGGCACAGGACCCCAGCTGGGGTCTGCTCAGCTTTCTACCCCACTGGCTGCTCTCGTGGCAGTGGTGTGGTCAGACCCGGACTGGGCAACAGCCTCAGATGAAGCAGGAGGCAGGGAGGGAGATTCAACTCCCCTGTCTCCCCTTTTGGGCACAGGCATGGAGACCCCAGCTGTGGTCTGCCCAGCTTTCCACCCTGCTGGCCAGGTCTGGCCATGCCCCCTGCTGTGCCAGTGGGGTGGAAAGCAGGGCAGACCCCGGCTGGGGTCATAGATTCATAGATTGTAAGGCCAGAAGGGACCCTGGAAGATCATTAGGTCCAGCCCCCTGCACCAAGCAGGAAAGATAACTGGGGGTCAGGTGACCCCAGCAAGATGACTGTCTAGTCTGCTCTTGAAGGGTAGGTGATTGCACCACCTCTAGAGGGAGCTTATTCAACTGTCTGGATACCCTGACTGTGAAGACATTTTTCCTAATGTTGAGCCTGACTTGGTCTTCCAGAAGTTTGTGGCCATTACTCCTATGTTTCCACTCTGGTGCCCTAGTGAACAGTTGCTCACTGAGCCCTTGATGTACTCCCCTAGCGTAGCGGTAAGCTGCTACCAGGTCCCCGCTCAGCCTTCTTTTCTTCAAGCTGAAGAGTTCCAGATCCTTCAGCTTTTCCTCGTATGGCTTGCCGTGTAAGACTCTGATCATATGGGTGACTCTTCTTTGGACTCTCTCAAGCTTGTCCATGTCCTTGTTAAAGTGTGATGGCCAGAACTGGATGCAGTACTATTCACTCCCACATCCAAATCATTAATAAAGATGTTGAAAAGTACTGGACCAAGCACCGACCCCTGTGGGACATTGCTGCCCACTTCTCACCAGGATGACACAGATCTGTTCACTATGACCCTCTGGGTCCTATCCTGCAGCCATTTTCTCACACACCTGACTGTCTCAGAGTTAATCCCACAATCCTCCAATTTTCTTATGAGGACATTGTGGGATACTAGATCAAAAGCCTTTTGGAAGTCAAGGTATACAATGTCAACCTGATCTCTTGAGGCCAAGTGGAGAGTTACCTGGTCATAGAAGGAGATGAGGTTGGTAAGTCAAGACCTGCCTGCAACAAGCCATGCTGGCTGTCATTCAGATTCTTACCTTCTGCAAGCTTATTGCAGATAGACTCCTTGATGAACTTTTCTAGGATTTTCCCTAGGATGAAAGTTAGGCTGATTGGCCTATAGTTATCTGGGTCCTCCCTCCTGCCCTCCTTGTGGATGGGCACAACATTCTCCCTCTTTCAGTCCTCAGGGACTTCTCCAGAGTGCCATGAGTTGTGGAAGATTTTCACCAGGGGTTCTGCAATGGCTTCGGCCAGCTCCTTCAGCACTCTCGGATGAAGATCATTCGGTCCCTCTGACGTGTATATGTCTAATTTTTTTAATTGGTCATATACCAATTCTATGCCAATAGTAGGAAGGTGATTTTTCCTACCGTGCTCATCGTGTACTCTACCTGGCATTGTTTTCCCCTTGGTCTGGTGAAAGACTAAAGTGAAGTAGTCATTCAGGAGTTCAGCTTTCTCCTGGGTGCCAGTAACCAGCTCTCCTGAGTTGTTGAGCAATGGGTCCACACTCCCATTTGTTTTCCTCCTGTTCCCTATCTACCTAAAGAAGGACTTCTTGTTGTCCTTGATTCCCATTGCTAATCTAAGTTCAGTTACCACTTTAGCCTTTCTTATCTTTTCCCTGCAAATGCAGGCCATTGTGGAATAGTACTCCTTGGGGCCTGCCCCAAGCTTCCATTCTTTATAACCCTCTTTCTTCTTTCTTAAGAGAACAGTGATTTCCCTGCTTAGACAAAAGGGCTTTCCAAACCTTATGTTACCTTTTCTCTACATGGGAATGAACTTCCTTTGTGCTTCAAGGATCGTGTCCTTAAGGAACAACCACTTGTCTGGCACACCTTTTGCCTTTGGTCCTTGGTCCTGCAGCACATCCACTACTAGTGACCTAAGCTTGTTGAAATTGGGTCCCTGTGCCCATGCTTGAGAGGGGAGACAGGGGAGCTGAATCCCCCTCCCTGTCCTCCCTTTGCCTGAGGCCGCTGCCCGAGCCAGCTCTGGCAATGCCCCTGCCATGCAAGCAGCCAGCAGGGCAGAAAGCCAGGCAGACCCCAGCTGAGGTCCCCATGCCTGTGCCCAAGAGGGGAGATGGAAGTTGAATCCCCCTCCCTACCCCCCCTTCACCTAAGGCGTTGCCTTGGCCAGTGTCTGGCCATGCCCCCCTCCCTTTGGGGACAAACCTGGTAAGGGCTGCTTTCCGCTTCCCCCTCTAGGCACACCCCAGCTGGGGTCCCTGCAGGCCCGGGTCAGGGTTTAAATCCCTCACCAATCATAGTCAGTGGTCTGCCAGGGCCTAGCCATTTCCACACCCCGGTCATCTTTCCTGCAGCCTTGCGGCTGCTGCCAAATGGAAGAAAGGGCTTACTGTAGCACCCCCTGACTTCTAGCCTGAGCCACTGCAGGCATATGACTGCATTTTTGGAATCAAAAGTGAATGTCCATTCACTTGCGAATCGGTTCAATCTACGCAGGTTAGACTAACCTGTGATTGAATCAATTCAGGCTCCAGCTTTTTTAATGTCTCTACTTAGCCTATATATGCTTGTTGCAGTATCATCAGCATGATAGCATTAAAGATGCTCTGCAATTAGCCTGGGGGCAGCAGCAACGGCACAGTGACCCAGAACTGAAAGGCTGTTAAATATGGTGCGATCACAAAACCAGCAGCCTGCCATTGCCAGTGCAAAAATTGGGTTCACCTAGAGCAGAAGAGGCATTACCCAGCTAACTGAGTGGCATGGTGCCTGCCTAACATAGCATGCAAGAAGCATACAAAAGCAAGACATGAACTCCACTCTCCCTCAGAACCTCAGAGATACTGATAAACAGAAGCCTGAAAAGTCTTGGCACTTGTAAATGTTTAACTAGTGAGTCCTGGGCTGCCACAATGTTGGTCAGGTTTACTTATCCAAGCCTTAAACAAACCAAGGGAATAACTGTTTTATTAGACTTATATAAATCATTAAAAAGCACCCTGAAAAGGGGCACCTGTCTTGCTTAAATCCTAGAATTGATTGGCATTCTTCTTAGCCTTCCCTTTATGAAATGAAATCACGTGGTTTACAAAAACTATATGCAGAAATGTCATGTCAGAACAGATGAGCCTGTTTACACTTGGGTTTGCAACAAGGTTTGAAAACTTTTTTCAAAGCCCAAGTAATGCCACCCAGCTCCAACACTAAATGCCCATTTTGTCCACATGGATTCCAACTATTGGTACCATGGTCACTAAGTATAACCGAAGATGGGTCTGAAGATGCCCCATTCAGATCCAGACCTGTTTCTGTTTTAGGCAGAGATTCAGAATCCAAGTTCAAGGCCAAACCAGGCCTCTATGTAACTTTCCTATAGAAAAGCCACTGGTAAAGTTTCTACAGATCTCTGTAGCCGTTCCATTACATTCTAGAGCTTGGAGATAATTTTCTGTTCACTTTTAGAGGATGCCTAGAGTATTTTTTATTGAATTCTATTATTGAATGGTGGGCACCACCAGGGAAAGTTGCTTTTCTGTTAAATTTGATAATATTTATTCATCGGAGTAGAGAAAGAGTTTGGGTAGGAAAACACCAAAATCTCATGAAAGCATAGAGGTGCACCCAACATAAAACCAGAAAACAGGATTAAAATCCAAACCAAAATTGTAGGGGCAGGTTCGGATCAAAGCTTTGTATCCCAACTATACTCAGCCCTGTAATTTAGAGGGTTCAGATTCAAGTCCACTTTTTGAGACACGGTTTAGACAGAACTACTGCTGTGGTTGTTCCTAGAGAACAATTATGTCACATGAAAACTGGGTCAGGGGCGGGAGAGAAGAGAGTCAGCTTTACGCAGACACAGCAGCTCCATCTGTGCCTATGAACACCATCCCCCAGGCAGAACAAGAGAGAGAAGGAGAGAGAAGGTAGCTTTCCAGAATCTTCCCCTTCAGATATCTGCTTTAACCAGGGCACAGTATGTGTAAAAAAAAAAAAAAAAAAAATGCAAATAACTGCACATAATAAAGGCTGTGATGCTATTTTTAGGCAGAAAACCCAGGAATTCTGCTCTGTCGTATCCCTTAAAAGCCAGTGGATGGATTTATGATTTTCCTGACATCTATGCCTCATTGAACAATTTTCTTCAGGTCCTGATTTTAATCCTGTTCTGTTGCCATGGCAATGGCAACACAAACACCTCCAAAGGACGAGCTGAGTCAGTGTTACTTCTCTTTGAAGAAGAATGTCTTACTGTACACACACACACACACACACACACACACACACACGGACTGCAAAAGTATTTAGTGTAATTTTGACCACATGGTAAGGTAATTTTAGTAAGTCATAAAGTAGAAAACAACAGCTAGAGTCAGAGGCATGTCAGCCTGGATAGGGGACCAGGAAGCATTCGACTTTGTTCTTAATGTCTCTTAAGACCATGTTTTGCTTGGTATCCAGTCCAGCGCTGAGGTATAAAATATACAAAGTATTTTGCAACCTAAATTGCCATTTAAAACTTAGCTAAATGGACCATTTCATTCTAAAGTTTCCCCTTAGTTTCAAGAGATCCTGAACTGTACTGGTTTTATATTTTCAGCAAATTACTCTAATTCTTTGCTCCCTGCTTCAGTGTTTTTTTCCCCAAACATGGAGAGATGAATGAATCCTCTCAGCCTCTCCAGGGGATTTGTACTTGTTAATAAGTATCATTAACCCCATTTCATGGGTGATGACATTGAGTCAGACTATTTAAATATCATGCTTATGGGTACAAAGGGAGTCAATGTCAGAGCCAACATCAGAACTAAAAAATGTCTGGCTCTCAGCCCTGTGGTTAGACTACTTGGCCACACCTCTGTTTGACAGCAAAAGTCATTTGGGATGTTGGTCTCAGACGTCTGCCTTAGCACGGTCACAGTGATACCTTCACAGCACTGGGGTGAGCTCTGTGCCAAAACTAGAAAACAGTTACTACTACGCAGGGTCTTTGCAAAAGGTGAAAAAAACAGCATTTGAGCTACAGGGCTGTGGAAGAAACTTACCAGAGGCAGGAGAGAGGCAGTGGGACACCACACCGGTAGCCGATAGTGGTGAAAGTGAAACCACGGCAGCTCGAAGAACAAAGGAAAAGCCCGCGGCAGAGCCGGGAAGAGCCAGGAATGGCTCCCACGTCTGTTTGGGCATGCTTTGTAAAAGCGTGCCGGGGGCAATTGGCCAGGTGGCCACCCGGCACCAGGATAAAAGGAAGGAAGCCAGGGGGACCGGAAGTAGTGTCCCCAACCGGCCCAGAGAGGCCAGAGAGCCCAGAGGACCCTGAAGAGGAGGGAACGTGGTGGTGCCGCAGAGAGGAGAGCATGGAGGGCAAAATGCCCCATCCGAGGGGAGCGGACCCAACAGCTAGTAGTCCATAGGAGGCTCTGTGAGAAGGTATGGAGGTTGGCACATGCTAGCCCAGTGGGTGGCCATCTCAGGGCAAACAAGACAGTGACCAGAATTGGGCAGTAGTTTTTTTGGCCAGGGATGAGGGATGACATTATGCGGCATTGTGAGGCCTGTCCAGAGTGTCAGAGGGTCCAAGAGAGATGGCCCCCACAGGCACCCTTGCAACCGATGCCCCTCATCAAGGTACCCTTCAATTGGATAGCACTAGACGTAGTGGGGCCCTTAACGAAGAGTAGCACCGGGCACCAATATATATTAGTCATCATTAACTATGCTACACGCTACCCTGATGCTATACCACTGCAATCAGTGACAGCCCCCCGAATTGCGGAGGAATTATTAAAATGGGTGTCCTGGGTGGGAGTTCTGAGAGAGATAATCACGGATCAGGGGATGAACTTTATGTCTGGGGTTATCTGGATCATATGTCAGCTGTTGAAGATCTGGCAACTCCGTACTTTGGTCTACCACCTGCAGACCAACGGGCTGGTAGAATGCCTAAATGGCACAATTAAATGCCTATTGCGGCGATGTGCCCAGGACGAACCGAGGAGGTGGGATTTGATCCTAATACCCCTCCTCTTGATGCTGAGGGATGCCCCACAGACGTCTATGTGGCTGTCTCCATTACAGTTGATATACGGCCACAAGCCCCAAGGGCTTTTACAAGGGGTAAGAGAGGAATAGGAAAACGTGGGATGACCTGAAATCAGGGTACACCGCTACCAACAGGAAATGATACAGCGGTTAACAAAAGCGAGGCAGCTGGTCCAGGAACACTTGGCTGAGGCCCAGCAGAAGCAATAACGAGGATACAACAAAGGAGCCTGAGTCAGAGACTTCCGCATCGGGGATAAGGTCCTCGTACTACTCCCCACTACAGTCAACAAGTTGCTGACGCGCTGGCAAGGCCCGTTTGAAATTGTGTGGCAGGCCGGGCCTGTGGACTATGAAGTTCATCGCCCTGGGCATAGAAAAGAACGGCAAATTTATCGTGTCAACTTATTGAAGGCATGGCAGGAGCCGGAAAGTTGGCTGTTGAGCCCAGGAGACCCCTGGGAGGAACTAGGACCTGAGGCAGAAGGGCTACTGGAAGGGCCAGAATCAGGTGGTCAACCAGTGTACGGGCCCGAACTCAATGCCTAACAGCACGACCAGCTGGGGAGGATGGTGATGAAGTTCCGTGGATTGTTCGACAAGAGGCCTGGCCGGGCCCAAGGGATACAACATGAGATACATACACCAAAGGGGGTCGTCGTACAAGAAAGGTGGAGGCCCATCCCCCATCACTGGCAAGAGAAGGTCTGAGGAGAACTACAAAAGATGCTGGCCCAAGGGATCATCATGCTGTCACATGGTCCCTGGTGCAGTCCAATGGTAATAGTGCCGAAAAGCGACGGTATGCTCTGACTATGCATCGATTTTTGGAAGGATGAGGTGGCCAGATTCAACACTTTTCCCATGCCACATGTAGAAGAGTTACTAGAGCGGACAGGGCAGGCTCGATACATCTCCACTATCGATATGCCAAAGGGGTACTGGCAAATCCCTGTGGCAGGAAGAGACCAGCCAAAAACAGCCTTTGGCACCCCCTGGGGGCTGTCTGAGTTTACACGAATGACCTTCGGCCTACATGGGGCTGCAGCAACCTTTCATCGACTGATGGACCGCATTCTAGCCCCACACACAATGTATACAGCCACATATATCAACAACGTAGTAATTTACTCGCAGACCTGGGAACAGCACTTACGCCATGTAGGAGCGGTGGTGTAAGAAATACACCAGGTAGCCCTGATGGTTAACCCCAAAAAATGCACCTTAGGGGTGTGAGAGATGGATTATTTGGGATTCAGAGTAGAACAAAGTAGGATACGCCCTCTATCTAGTAAGTTAGATATAATAAAAAAATACCTGCCTCCGCAGACAAAGTGACAGATGCGGGCTTTTCTGGGACTAGCAAACTATTATAGACAATTCATTCCCTGCTTCGCAGAGAAAACCATAGCACTAATGGAGGCTACAAGAGGGAAGGTACTCTCTATTAATAGGGCCCTACTAAGTGGATACCTGCAATGGAGAAAGGGTTTGAAGACATCAAAAGAGATTTGTACAGTGAGGTAGTTGTCATAACACCCAACTTCTCGAAAATTTTCAGTCTACAGACTGCTGCCTCCAAGATGGCCATAGGGGCAGTGCTTTGCCAGGAACAAGGGGGTGTAGATGGCCCGATCGCCTACATAAGCCGAAAGTTAAGCAACGTGGAAACCAGGTATTCCACGATCAAAAGAGAGTACCTAGCCATAAAGTGAGCGGTAAACTATTTTAGATATTATTTAATGGGGCGAGAGTTTGACCTGTTTACCGATCATGCCCCACTACAATGGCCGAATAAGTTTAAGCACGGCAATGCCCGGATAACATGATAGCCATTGTCACTACAGCCGTTTAAGTTCAGAGTAAGGTATTGACCAGGGATGGCTAATCGCGGTGCTGATTTCCTATCGAGGTGCATCGAGAGGAAAGAAATGGACGATGAAACGCCCCAAGGCAACTTAAATGGTGGGGGTATGTGGAAGAAACTTACCGGAGGCAGGAGAGAGGTGGCGGGACGCTACACTGGCAGCCAACAGCAGCGAAAGTGAAACCGTGGCAGCTCGAAGATCAAAGGAAAAACCCTCAGCAGAGCTGGGAGGAGCCAGGAACGACTCCCACGTCTGTTTGGGTGCGCTTTGTAAAAGCATGCCAGGGGGCGATTGGCTGGGTGGCCACCTGGCACTGGGATAAAAGGCCTGGCAGGAAGAAAGTCGGGGGGACCAGAAGTAGTGTCCCCAACCAGCCCAGAGAGGTCAGAGAGCCCAGAGGACCCTGAAGAGGAGGGAACATGGTGGCGCCACAGAGAGGGGAGCATGGAGGGCAAGCCGGGCCAGCGAAGACCCAAGAAATTGCTTACAAGGCTGACGTGGACTGAGGCCAGCAACAGCAGTGACTGGGACACCAGCAGAGATGAAAGAGACAGAATCTGGATGCGGACGCCAGACAACAGGTACCAAACCTGGGGAGGAAACAACGCGACGAGGGGGTTTGAGACCCAGGCGGAGTCAGGCACCGCGTGAGCTGGGAAGCACAGAAGGGCCGCGGCGGACGCTCAGTGCAAGTACCACCTGTAGCCCACAGCTACAGCTCCTGAGATACTGAGCATCTGTGAGGGCCAGAACACTGGTCCCGATGAACAACATCATGGTTGGTGTTAGGCAGGGTGTAGGGGAGGTGGAGCCCCAAGAAGCAATAGCCGTGAGGATGACGTAGGGAGAGTACCAGGGGAGATGGGACCAGACACCATCCTCCCGCTAGAATACCATTTACCACCAAAGACGTGGCAGGTGAGACCCCTGGGGATCTGACCCCAAGTTGCTCCCAATAGCCTGGCCGTACAGCCCAGGAGGCTATGGCGAGGTTCGAAAGAAACCCAGACGCGTGATGCTCATGGGGAGAGGCACGGAAGGTTACAAGGGCATTCTTCTTTGGCTTCCAATCTGCTTTTATGTGGCACAGAATCACAAGGTTGCAGAGGTACCAGAAAGAAGTCATGTGTTTTGTGAATGAAGATTTAGGCAAAGACCAAGAGATAATTCTTTGCAAAAAGCTAAAATAGAAATTATGTGATGAAAAGCAAAAGTGGAACCCTCTTCCCCCTGTCCCTTGTAATTCAGAGTCCAAAATTGGTGATCCAGAGGTTGAACACTTTCATCATTCAGATGGAAAAGAGTTATATCCAGACTCTGAATCCTAGCCTGGTTATGGATCTGCTCTCTTAACAGAATAGCCAGTTTCAGTTCTGCCAATTCCCCCTCCACAGCTTCACACTGATATTCCAGCCCATAGAGCAGCAATGAGAGCTTGGAAAAATGCTGCAAAGTACAATGTAATTAACAGCTCAAAAAACAGGTGAGCCAATTTTCTGTCCCATGGAGATTTGCTTAAATATATATACAAGTTTATGTTATATATATATATATAATTTCACCTCAGGAGCTGGTGCATTCTGAATAGAAGGGTTCCTTACTAATATTATTAATTATTATTATTTGTGGGAATAAATCAAGCAAGAAGTTTCATTTTGTTATGACAAATATCACAGAATCACACAGATGAATGAAAACAAATAGCCCTTACATAAAAATTATATATATAAAAAAAATTTGGTAGATAAAGGGGACTGGTGGGTAGAGCGATTTTGAACTCCCATCTATAGTAAATCTAAAGCTAGTTTCAGGAAGGTTTCAGAATTTGGCATTGAAGTGCTTGTAAATTTCTTGGTGTATTTGCTAATATGGCAGTAAGAAGGTAGCTTTTTTTAAAACTTACTTGGCAAGAGTTTTAATGGTAACAGCTGTCCAAACATGACACAAGACCCCACTATAGAATTTAGCTGAAAAATGTAAAATGTACTGAATTGTTGGACTGATGTATTATTTACAAGCAAATCGAGTTTCTCCTGAGCCCTCTTGAGGTATTTCATTTCATAAACGACTGGATTTTTGTTTTAAGAGTTTTTGATTTAGAAAGAGAGGCAAGACAGGAAATACAAAAGCACCAGGGTAGCCTACAAAAAGCTCAAATGCCCAGCTCAGCAGACATTTTTACTATAATACCATGAGTTAACTAGTTTTTAAGATATGCTAGAAAAATAACTTAAAAGACATTAACTGGTATAAAGAGCATTCCTAGAGAATGAGGGTCAAATTTTTCAAGACAGCTCAAATCTAGCTCCTTTTGTATATAGGTAAACATTTATTTTTAGCATTTTCTTCAGTGATAGCAGCACTGAATAGGCACGTGACTGTTACCACCAGGATCACATACTGGAAAACAATATTTTCTCTTGTGCTCTGCCATGTATCAGTTTATCCACCTATTGCATCTTATCTCTGAACTCTACAAGGCAGAGGAGGCCTTTGTTTTATTTCTGTGGGGCCCTAATCCCTGGTTGTGATTGTAGGAAGCTATCTGCTAGTTGTTAGTAATGCTATTACCTCTATGCACAGAATATACATGCACCAGCCACACAATCAGTGACAGGAAAGCATAGGTGTAATTGGTGGCATGCCTACTCAGAAGTGGCAAGACCCAGGCCCCTTTCATAATCAACTGCTGTGCATTCTGTTTATAGTAGGATCAGGCACATATATAACAATGGCTAAACCATTTGGAAATAACTCCTCTGTTTCTGTATACAAACCCAGGATATAGTAGAATTTAACTCAGATAATAGACTTTCCTTTTTGCTAAAATTTAGCAACTAGAAATAGTCACATATTTTTTTCAAGCTAAGGATGAGTTGAGTGCACAGCATCCAGCAGGACTGACTACAGCCATACTCCAGACTTATTGAACCAGCTCTGCCGATGCCATTTACTTCTGTCACACAAGGGCCTTGCTATTCCAAGCCTGGACCTCACTTGAAGAAACACCACCAACTGTGCAGAAAGATACAGTACTTTTTTCAATTGACTAAGAGCTAAAACTTTTTTGGTAACTATTTATTCAAGTGAGGAGTACTGACATTTGTTTCCAAATGAGAGCTTTGCCTGAGTAAGAATAGGGTAAAAATGTGAGGGCTAAATTTTTCCCACTGTAGGGAAGAGC
>NW_005841878.1:3777993-3805935 GCF_000455745.1 Alligator sinensis
GAAGCATCCATGGAGAGGTTGCATCTCTCACAACATAGCTGAGAACCCCTGTGACTTTCCTCTAGCTCTCTGGCAGCATGGCTATATGCTACAGCTACTGGTATTCATTGATCAGTAAGTTAAGAGGATGTGTTTATCCTATGTCCTCCTCTCTCTTACCACAGCCCTATCAGCACAGGTCCTTCAGATCCCTACTGAGATCCTTCCTGAGATAGTGGAATGGTTACATTGAGGCTGTGTGTCCCTGCCCCCGCAACATGTTTGCACATGCAGCTGGGCAAATCCATAAAGCCAGACAGCTCCACGCAAGCAGATCCATGGGATAAGGATTCAAGTACTAGGACAAAGTACAATTGACTTTTATTAGAAGATGTTTAGGATCATGAATCCAAAAAAGATGACAAAGCCAGAAGGGAAATACAGCTCGCCCGAGCAAGGGACTAACAATAGAAGGATGGGGGTGAGGAGGGGAATGCAACTAAGTTACAGGACATACAATGTTAGCCAACTAAGCCCGGGGGAGGGGGGAAGGGGGAAGGGGAGGGAGGGGGTTCGCGACGCTGAGAGAGAAAGAAGATAGATACATACAAACCCATTACAATCCGGACATGGGTCCGCAATGGTGGAAGAAGTGGTTCGGAGAAAAAGTGTCTCAGTCCATATAGAGTCTCATCGTGGGGGTCCTCTTCGGGTGGAGCAGGGTTGTCCATTGCTGAAGTATCCTCTCGAAGTGAAGGTCCATCTGGTGCAGAGGGGAGGGGTTCAGGCAGTCCCCTCTGGGTCCGCTCCGGCAGCGGTTCGTCTGCTGGGGTCGGAGTACTGGCGGTGGCCCGTGATGTGTTCCATGTAGATGTCATGGGACCAACGGATGGTGTCGGACACCATGAGGCAGCGCATCAGCTTGGCGTAGCGGTGGGTGATGCGGCAGGCAGGCAGGACGCTCTCGTTGCTGGGGTCCCAGGCTCCGAGCGTTCCCACGATGAGCGTGTCGACCATCACATCATAGCCACAGCCCCTCAGGATGTTGGCTAGTAGGGCGTACTTCTCCTGCTTGCGAGCCCGGGCATTGGTGAAGGCTTGGTGCCAGTTCTCGAAGGGGATGGTTATGTCCATGATCACGACCTTCTTGGCCTCTTCGTTGATGATGACAATGTTGAGTCGCATCTGGTTCTCGCAGCCCAAGACGGTGCGGTTCATGGAGACCTCCCCCGCTGTGGCCAGGATGGCCCTCACCAGGCGGTCCTGGACAGCGTTGTGACGGAGCTGCCAGGCCCTGGCGTGTGGCTTGCAGCCATGTGGGGGAGGGTCTCTGCCGTGTAGCTGCACCGTCGGCACCTCTTGTCCCGGTGGCCGAAGCGGATGGCCCCATTCAGAGGCAGGCAGTTGAGGCGGGCGCGGTGGAAGAAGTGCCAGTCCGCGAAGCACATGAAGCTCCCACTGGGCATGAAGTGGTTGCTGGAGTCCCACTTTGAGGTGATGTCGAAGACCTGGCCCTGGTCAGGTTTGGCCCTCAGGTCACCGGCCTACTTGTTCAGACAGTGTCCTTCAGGAACCGCTCCAGGAAGGTCCTTGTGCGGGGCATCACGGTGACGGGGTCAGTATGCGGGGCTGGTTGCAGGGAGACTCCCAGCTCCCGGTGCTCCCTGGTCCAGGTCCAGGCGCAGCCGATGCATTTCCTAAGGTGGCACGTGGTGTTGCGGGCTCGGCTCCACAGTGAGGCAAAGTCCCTGCCATCTCTGCCGAACTTGCCCTCCAGAGAGCCGCTGAGGAAAGTGGCCAAGTCATGTCCAGTCGGCTGCCACACAATCCTCTTGTGGGCGGTCTCCTTGAGGGCGCTGGCGGCAATGCAATAACCTGTCCATGAGCCCTGACACGGAGAGGTTTGCAGGAGCCTGTCTCCACTAAACTGGCTAGCTCCCATTTAGTCACATTTTAAACATAATAATGAAAACTTTTTTTTGCCTTAGGAATAAATAAAAGATATTGGGAGAAATAAAGCAAAACAGCAGCAAAATTAAAAAGCGGCAGAAAAAAAGGGGTGAAAATGCAGAAAAAAAGAGTGAGCAATGCTCAGAGAAAGCCATAGGCAGTCACCCCTGTTGTACAACTCAACATGACAGAGTGGGGTGTAGTAATACCTCAGGTAAACCAAAACAAGAATCCCATGAAGGGAATTTGAAGAGAATAATCCCTAGTTTTGGTTTCCATGTTCAGATTTAATTAAAATAGTTCCTGAAACAATTCTGCCCTTATCTATCTCCTACGATCTACTATGGTTACTAGAGCTGTCCATTTTAAAGTAGGGGCTCCAAAACTTTTTGGATCACTATGAACCATCAACAGTCTTCACAGAGTATCTTGTATCCTTATCAGTAAGATTTTGTTTGGAAAGGGTAAAGAGTTTGGTGGAATCTATGGAAAGCTTGCCCTGGTCTTGTGAACTGCTGTTTGAAAGCCACTGGTCTAAAGTTAGGATACTATTTGGCTTCAGGTCAGTTTGTAGGCATATGAGGGTGTAGGCACATGTATCTTCCTTATGCAGGTAGCTCATTTGAAATGCAACATCTGGAGTGAGACATAGCATTCTTATGGATTAAACATCTGTACCACAATGCAGGTTGTCATTACTTGAATTGCCTTGCATTTGAGCATGACCATTTCTCAAATCAAACAATTCAGATAATGGTGCCAAGATAACTATGGTGACGAATGACTTGAAATGGTTATAATCATAATAGTTGATAAGATGCAGCTGTGTAGGTCTGACCTAATCCAGATCAAATCCTCCCAAGTCTGTTCTAAAAATAGAGCAAGCAAACAAACAAGCCAAAAACCATCTACCTATTTAAAAATCAGTGATGCTTTATACAGAATAGAACTCAATCCCTGTCTCTCAATCTAAATGCAGCTTATTGAATAGAGATGGCCATTGTGCCACAAGTTCACCATTATATTTATAGACCCAGACACTGAAAGGCGGAGCCCATCTCTAAGACTCATTGTATTTTGGCAGCAAACAGGAAGCAAATGATAACTTACTGAGGTCAAGCTCAATTTGAATCCACTGGAAGTTTATTTTCTTTTCAAACATTATAGTTTTCTCATTACCTTCCTTCATGGGAACTTTCTACTAGCTTCTTATATAACTATTATAATATACACAATGTGGCGGATTTTTAAAAGCTGTGACCAAATCTTACATTGGGTTAAGAACCAGGCTTGGGCAAAATAACCTTTGTTTTTACCTACATCTGCTACTTCTTGCAAACCAAATGTCATCTTTGGTGCACTGAAATCCCAGTATCAAATGCCATTTTTTTTGCTTGAGAAGGATGCTGATATGGCTGGGGGTGGCAGCTTTCTGAACAAGACAAACCTGTATGGCACTTAAGCAAACAGAAAAAATTAAGAAAACTGATCCTGGAGTCTATGCGCAGGGGCCTGCATTTCCTGTCATGTATGCTGAGTGGAGCTTACTAAACTAAGCTACACGAGCGAGCTGTCCAGTGTTTGTCTCAAATAATATTGCTGCTTCAATCCCAGGATCTGAAGGTGCTTTTCCCTGCCTGTGAGGTAGTATCTTTATTCACATTACTCATTGGTAAACTGAAGAACACAGAAGCAGGGCTGTTTGTAACGGATTCCAGACACCGAGGTTTCCAACCTTGTATTAACCCAAAGATCATATTTCCTCTATTTGCAGCTGCAGTGATTACTTTCTGTGCTTTCCTTCTCATGGTCATAATTTCTGCCTCATCAACTTTCATTACCACTGTCTCTCTCTTTGCTACCATGGGCCCTTCCTCCCTACAGTTTTTCACTAGATCCAGTGCAGGGGGCAATGGGATGAGAAGAGACAGCCCAAGTAAACTTTGATTGCTTGCTCAGAAGCCCAGAAGTTGGCAGGGGGAACAGGGGAAGGGGAATTCAGACATGTATTCCCGGTGTATGAGATCTGGCACTTCTCCCTCTGGCCCCAATGTGTGTTTGCAGGTGGATAGTGCTGCTATGTCTGTAGCACTGCTGGAAGTTTTAGTTTTGTGACATGCAGGTTATGAGCTGTTGTTGGTTTTTTTTAATATCTTTATTTTTATCTCATTTAAATCTGAAATAGCCATGCCAGGACACAGTGGGGACAGAGAGCAGTGGGGAGCTCAGGAAAGCAAGCAGTTACCTAAAGATACTGAACATTTTATACAGATATACAAAAAGTTATTTTAAGAAACTGGAATTCATCAAATAAATAAATACTCATCTCCCTGCCATTCCCATCCCAGCATTAGGTTGGCTCAGGTTGTTTTGGATGGGACCAGGCCTGTCGCTATGCTGGTAAAATGGTTGGGGGCAGGCTATCGCTTTTGGGGCCTGCATACAAGAGTACAATTTCAGGTCCCTACTCCTAATAAAAATATCAGCATAATACAGTGGAGGCAAACCTTCTTCCACTCTGCCACTGTGAGGCAAGATACAGGGCTAGATGGACCTAGAGTCTAACCCATTGCTTATGTCCTTAAGTCCCTTTCCAACTTGAGGCTGCATGAAATTGCAGTTTTGCACTGTCATAGTGCCACCCCTGATAGCAGCTAGCAGAATGGGGCTGAACTAGGACTTTGAGGTACTATCACAAAATAAAATGAGAGGATCATTCACCAGGCCCTGCCTGATCCTAGTTGCTCTCCTGAGCCTGTTGGCAAAGAATCCATCTGTAGCGGAATACGGGGAGAGCTGGGACATGATCCCTGGGTACTGACTTGTGAACATCAGCTAATGAGTCCCTTTTGCTAAACATAAACCTGAGAGGGAAAAGGGTGTTTGATACTTTTGAGAATTGCCACTGACATAGTGTGGGGATGACAATTGAGTAGCACATCATTAAAGCACATTAGTATGCTGTTGTTCCACCACATGCAACAACATATTTGCCCCCAGAGACACTTTTAAAGGTGCAAAAGTTCACCCACCACCTGGTATTTTGCTCTGAGACAGTGCTGTGATCAGTTAATGGAATCTTCTCCTGGCAGCTGCCATGGTAACTACTGTAGCACGCTCTCCATAGGGTTGTTTTCCGATGACTGTGTAAACTGCAAGAGTAAATCTCGAATGGTTTTGTTACTGTAACTGAAATCCCAAGGAGAGCTTACAATCTTACACATGCGTATGGTTGAGGTATTTTGCTTATAGACACATCTGTTCATTCTGCCTTATATTTAAACTCAAACAATGTGTGTTCAAAGGTTTAAATAAGAATTGGACATGTTGGGGTCTGCACTATGCTTGGAGGGAAATGTAATAGTGAGAGATAGGGGATAGCAAGAGGAATTGTAAACACTGAATAAAGAGAAGAGGGACAGAACTCCTGGCCTCCAGGTTGGGTTTAGCTCATAGGATGCACTTCAGGATCTGCATGAGCTAAGGTTTCATTAGAAAGAAATACCTTGGCCTCACAGTTGTAAGGGGATAAAAAAAACCTTCCATGCATGAACCAAATGTAACTAACATTGGCTGGATAGGCATCTGGCTGGGGTCATCTGACCCCAGCACTCTTGCGGTCTCTTCTGACCCTAGCACCTATGAATCTATGAATAACATGGTGAGGTCTGCTTCAGCCTATACACAGATAGCCTGAAACAATAATCTAGAAGGGTGAGAGTGGAAAAGTTTTATCCATCTCATTGGGGTGCTAATGTTAATGCATAGAGAAGACACTTGAAAATACTGACATTATTTCTTTGATTAGGTGTAGGGTGAGGCTGGAAGTGAAGCCCAGGGTGGCCGTGGAATGGAGAATGCAGGGATGAGAGAAGAAGAGAAAGGGAAGAAGAGAAATAGAGAAAGGAAGAGGCCTTGAACAGCAACAATCTCTCTGGAATTGGGGTATTGCCCCAGAAAGAATGGTGTTGATCTGGGCCAGGTTAGACAGGAAGGGGCAAATAGGATGGAGGCACTGGTGGGAAGGGTGCAGAAGGCTAGAGTCAGATTACTAAGGGCTTTGGCTGGGACAGGTAGCAAAGAGGAGGGAAAAGAATGAAGGGGAAAAGGGTGCTGGGGAGAGAGAGAGAGAGAGAGAGGATAGTCAAGATCTGGTGGCAAGGGTTAGGTGGAGTAAAAGTAAAAGTACACAGAGATGGAAGTTATGGATTAGGTGAGAGAGGTATCAGTGAAGGGATACTGCAGTAGGGGGTCAGCAACTGAAGAAACACATGATAGATTACGAAGGCAATTGACAATCAATGAATCAATTAAATAAGAGCCAGACCATCAATAGCTCCGTCAATTAATTAGAACAAAGCAGTCAGGCAAGATGCTTAAATGCGGTGACAAATCAGTTGAGAGGAAAGGATTGTTAAGGAGCAGATAAGATAGGCAATGATTAATGAAATAACAAAGCCGCAGTCAGTTCGGTGGCCTGGCTGATCCCTCCATCATTACCCTAGTCAACCCATCACCAGATTCTGCCAGCCTTGCTTGTAATGAGCAGTACTTTTTGGTGAGTTATTACCATTACATCAAATCAATGGGGCAACTCAGGAATTATAAACTCCACACGAGGGAGGTTCTAAGTGGGCAAGAAGCCTTCTGATGACTCTGATGAGCCAGGAGCAAAATTAAGGGGTGTGGAGGTGACCAGGGCTGAATCCCCAAGTGCTGCCTTTAGGGGAGGGCAGAAAACTATCTGCTGCCACAGCAGTGGGTGGCCACACCACCTCTGTTGGCACTGTGGCTGCCCAGTGTGCGGAGCTTCCCTATTTACACCTCTCTGCTGTTCTGTCCCTACAAAGAGTGACCAAGCTCTTTGGCAGAGGTAACATTTGCCCCTTTACTTATCCAGAGATTTCTGCATCCCTCTCCCCCCACCCTCTTTTTTTTTTCCAGATCACCAAACCACCCAACTTAAAGCCTGACTGTGCAGTACTGAACACAGACAGTGAGGGTGTAGGTCACACTTCCTTAGGCTCTTTCCATTCATGGTGATCCTTTAATTAAGCTGATCCTTGGACACTACTCACAGCGACCTTCAGATCCATCCCTATGCATATTACTGAAAGCAGAGGGCCCCTGGAGGAGTTTGTTTCTCTAGAGGAGCTTGTTTAGGGGTGAATTGACACCAGATTACTTCTCAACCTCAGCAACTTGAGTTACCTCCTACTGATGCTGGGAATGCATATCCCAGAGCCAGCTGAGGTTACTGTGCTTCTGGGTGGAGTCTCTTTAGGGAAGGTTGGCTGTGTGTGCACTGACAGCCTCTCCAATGACATTCTGCTGGGACTGAGAACTTTAATTTGCAGCTGGAGTACACATCCAGGCACCTAACTCACTACATCTTGCCTCCCCTTCCTTACTCTTGAGAGCCCAAACTGGTGCAGAGTGAGAGAGCTGAGAGTAGATCTCCACCATATCAGGATAGAAAGGGGCTTCCAGGCTTCCACAAGTATGAGACCAGGTGGAAAGAGATGAAGAACACAGAAGCATGGCCAATGCTCCAGTTTATGGAGAACATGGATACCTGAGTTTTCAATTGGATGAAAAGCAGATCCCTGCTGAGGTATGCCTCTTTGCTACTTATGGAATGTGCTTTGTGGGTGTTGCTAAAACATCGTCCAGGTAGATTAACACTGGCCTATAGAGCAAGAGCCAGGCCTCTGAACTGCGGATCAATGAAACCGCTCAACTTTTTGTTTCAGAGGGATCCTATTTTTCTATCCATTACCTTTCAAATTAAAGAATTTAAAGATATTATAAAAAAGCAGACGTTTTCTATCTGTGGTTTGTTCTTTTTTTTCTGAGATAGATCAAGGAACCATGCCAAATTGGTTTGGAACATTCAATTTCCAAGACACTCAGGCACTTTTCTCAGCAAGATAAGTATGGCCCAAAGCCATCTGTTATTTCCTGTGAAATATCTCCCCTTTCTGTCAGGATTGATTGCTGCTCTTCTTATTTCCTTTCTGTGCACACACACAAGCACACACGAATGCACGCACTCAAACAGACGCACACTATCAGCTGATAGCCTCCCGCACTTTTTGTTCTGTTTATGGATCACTACAGCTAACTTGGGAGGTTCTGCCAGCCAGGCAGTTTAGCTGACTGCAGCCATTTCTCATTAAACCCCTACTTAAATGAGATGCGGAATGGAAAATTGCAAAGCAGGAAAGCCTGCAAGTTGCATCAAAGCAAAATTTAGGAAATTTGAGCAGGAGGCTGTCATGGCACTCCCCCTTTGATGAGCAGTTGTTTTTAATGAATTGCTTTTAACCAGTCGAGCACAGGCAGCAATTTGTGTGTAAACCAGGCCATTCTGTAAGATCTCTGAAAGTGTGCTTCCTTCCTTCTTTGCTGACATGCTTCTCGATGAATTCTTTGCTGCCTTCAAAACACTATTAATTGTACTCATTATCTGACTGAGGTCACTGACCTTTATTGTCTTCTGTCTTCTTCATTTACGTCAGTTGTTCTTCATGGTGGCTAATAAGAGGCAGGATCATCCTCTTAGCAGCAGTAGGGAAGCTGTAGATGAAAGTAAGCCTATGATTTTACTGTGGCAATCAGTAATATGTTACTGGGGCTGAGTTAATCTTACAGCAAAAAAACAAAATACCTTCTTTCACGAGGGTCAAGGATGCTGTGAAACAGTTTTAAGGATTCCTGGCCAGCATCACTTTCAGGGACACCTTTGTGTGAGGAGTTACTGAGCCTCTGGTTTATTTCAGAACTTAATTTGTAAATGAGTTAAAGTGGAAATTCTGTCCTCTGCTTTTTGCAAGCTATAAGTTGAGAGGGTGGGGACAGAACAGGGTTGATAGATCTTTGTCTACATAAATCAAGCAGTCTGTCCACATTGTGTGCAAGGAGAAAGTGGGGAATAATGCTACTCATATCAACAGGGGTGTCTGAAGGGTCAGAGTGAGTGTTCTACGCTAGGAGGGGGTAAAGCAAGTTGCTCTTCATTAGGTGCATCTACATGAGACGTTTACTGCAGAATTGCCTAATTAGCTCAACAGTAAACATCTCACATCTACACATGCAATGCTATTAGGACAGAGGAAACTAATTCACTCTGCATCAGGTTAGTATTTGTAAACACAAGTACAATCCTGCTGCAGAGTTTTTTACTCCATAGCAACTTACATGTCGATGCTCCCCTGGCTGGCTGGGGCATGAGGGTGCTTTAGTGTGGGGGTGCCTGCTTGCTACCTCTGCACTGAAGCCCCCTTGTGCCCTAGCCAGCCCTTCTGCAGCACATTGAACCAGGTCAGAGCAGCCCTGGGCTGGCAGACTGACCCCCCAGACCCTCTGCCAGCTGGGGCTGATCCAACCCAGCTCAATGTGCTGTGGTCCAAGGCGCATGTGCAAATAGCACACTTGGGAGGAATAAACTCCGGCAAGATATGCTCTGGAGTTTATTGCATGTGTAACATGCCCATTGATTTGCATTCAGTCTCTGTAGCTGTCAGCCCAGCAGCCGTTTACCAACTTCCTAGATGAAGGTGTTTCTTGGCCAGTAATTCCACAGGCTGTATTTCATGGAACATACCTAGCAAGCAGACTGGGTCTAGATCTGGCAATTTGAATACCTCGGTGTCCTGAGAAGCTCTGCTTTTTATACTAATATGGTAGGATCTAAGGAAAACATTTGGAAACTGCCAGGATTATTGGATACTTGGAAGAGCAATCACTGTCAACCAACAGCAGCATTCTCCTGAAAGTAATTCAGAGTCACATTGTTTGACTTACGTTTCTTTCCCCTCCCTGCCAGAATTGTAAGACCACAGTCTCCAAAATATTCCTCCAAGGTATGAAGTTGGTTGAGAGCAGTATTTGGCTTCTCTTCTGTAGTCTTGGCAAGTTACTTGATCTTTCTCTGCCTCAGTTTCTCTCTGCAAATGTACATAGTAACATATCCTTCCACCTACCCTTACCTTCCTTGTCTACTTCGACTCTAAGTTCTGCAGTACAGGCACTGCTTTTTATTATGTGTTTGCATGCTGCCTATTATGATATACCCTTAGCTATAATCTTAACATAAATGTTACTAAAAGCCATATATATCATATGTTTAATATTAATTGTACAGACTGACAACCAAGGTTTAGATCCTCTTTTCTCTTGAGATAATCATGTTAATGGTGCAATAGAAGTTTGCTCTGTACTTCATCTTTAATGAAAAATACCAAGAATAGATTCCAGAATTTGCTTATGTTTAAGAAAGTTACTCATAAAACAGGCAGTTACAATAAATCTCCATCACTTAAGTAATGTAGGTGAGAGGGGGAAGATGCTAGAATGAGTTCTCACAATGCCGAAAATCAAAACAAAGACCTTGGGTTTGGTATTAGCCTTTTAACAAGAGAAGGAGGACAAGGTAAATTCATCACGTTTTTTTCTGACTGATCACAGCCCCAATTTGGACATAGCACCGGTCTTAAATAATCCACAACTCTCTTGCTCATTTTTTCTAAATATGTGGTATAAAACCATGATGCGATTTTCCCAAGCTTAACAGAAGGCAGGGAAATCAGAACAGCTATTTCACATAGAAAGTAAATCCCTTAATAGTCAATCTTTTTGAGGAAAATAGAAATTATTATCTTGACCTGGCCAAGTGCAATCATCTCTTCCATTGGAATAATTTCTGTGGGCAGACCCACAGCCTTACAGTACTAAGGGATAAATCAAAAGACCACCGTGTGCGCTGGAAAGGTTACAGTCCACTGCTTTATAGCATGGTGATATTTTGCCAATCCATATAAAGTTACATTATTTCCATAATCCATGCACTATGCCTAAGAGTTAAGTCTGAGCAAACCAAACACCAGTGGGTGTGATAGTCATGTGGCAAATACCTGACTCAAAAATATTTACCACAAAATTTAAGTTGCTCGTATATTTTTAAACTGGCAGAGGCAACAAACAGGACTGGACTTTGTTTTGGTGGGGTGAGCATTTGACCAATAAAGTGTCAGGTCCACTAAATTCTATTACTAACTGTGGTGCCAATCTTTGCTAACTTCTCAGTGCCTCGGGTTTCCTCTATTTTAGACAATTGTATTTTCAGGATTGTCAAATGTACAGTTTCATCAATAGAAAAATTCCAATTGGCTTCTGTTGGACCAGGATTTGGTTAACTGTCATGAACATATATTTTAGTTCAAACAGGTAATAAATCTAGGACAAAGAGTAGGAGGGTTGGGTAAACAGGCTAAAAATAACTATTGCCCTGTAAACACTTAAGAGATTTGTAGAATAAGGGCATTTGATATACATAGCTTTCCAGTCTTTAACATGAAATCAATGAGACTATTCTTACATATAAGATTAGACCCATATTTAAGTATTTGCAGTATATGGCTGGGTCCAGACAAGCACGGCGATGCGGTATGTGGCACTGCAGACATGTCTGTAGTGTCACATACTGCATATTCAGCTGTTTTCTGCATTGCAAGGTAGCAGCATGGTGGGGAGGGGAGAGTTGAACCTGGGAGATCCCAGGGTCAAAAAAGACCATGTAAAAAAATAAGCAGAGCAGCACACATGGTGGCAGCATGCACTGCCCAAACCCAGAGCCTGGCCAGGCAGAGGACCCCAGGTAAAACTGCTGGGGCCAGCCCAGTACTGGCCCCAGCCTCCCTTACCCCACCTGGGGTAACCTGTCATGCACCACAGGGTGTGTGTCATGGGTGTTCCCCGGGGACAAGAAACACCTTGTGCTGCTGCTGCTTGTCCCCGGGGAAACAAGCGTCCACACTCATGTGGACATGGCCTATGGGTTCTTTGTTGGAGCAAGAAAAGTCACCAGCTATCACTGTTATCAGGATAAATTCTAGCCTGAATATAGAAACACGCTGATCGTGGAGAAACACTTTTTTCTAATGTGGGATGAAGTTCTTTAACATGTGAAGCACATTATAAAATTATCCTTAAATGCAGTTGTTGCCCACAGGTTGTACCAACTCAAGAAAGCCAAAATGTTTCACTGGATAACTTACCATTCCACCTTATCATCAAGGTACTAAATTTATTAGTAGGAGTGGACTTTTCACAGATTGGAAACACTTTGGAACAGGAAATCAATCTTCATTATTATAAGTGTGCATACAAGGTTTTTTACAAAATGAGGCTCTAATCTCTCATGGGAGCTTTCAAGTACTACCCACAAGAAATGCTGGCAGTTTGTTAAGAGTTTTCATATTCCTATTTCATATTCTTTTGTCATGGGCAGAGTTGTTTGTGGATACATCCTAAACTGTGGCAGTACAGAGAAAATTCACATATATGAAATTTTGTATTTGCAAATGATGCAGAAAAACACAGGGACCAAATTTTGCTCTATAATTGTGACACATGGGAACAACTGCCAGTGAAATAACTAAATTTTATTATTGAAATCTTATGTTGGTTTAAAACTTTCATTCTGATGCATACCTTGATTTCAACTGGATATAATACAGGGCAGAAAATGGCTTATAATAAAGGCAAATCATTATGTGGGTATTCACAGCAGTTACTGATTAGCTATATAATTAACTGAAATCAAAAGATAACTAACTTTTAATGGATAACTTTGTAAACAGTTTGGCACTCTCTTTGTGAGTTGTTTTGTCTTTGTGACTTGTGATTTCTGATTATTTTTATTTATTTATTTTTGTTCCCAAATCCCAGCTAAAAACCAGTCTCTCGTTGGCAACCCTTTTCTTTTTTTTGCGTGTAAGAGCCTTTCAGCAGCTTGAAAAGACTAACTTAACTTTTTAATGTCTGGGATCATTTATGTTCAAAATAGCAAATGTGTATCTGCTACATATGTATTTTTGCTAACTCTTTTATAAAAATAAAAGAGTTGTCTTCGCCATTGTTACCCACACACAAGATAATGCTGAACTAATTAAGAAGTCATTGAGGAAGACAATCTGTTCTGAGGCCATTAAAAATTGGAGATGCCATTAGGATCCCATTGCACTATGGAAACATGAAGAAGTCATTCGGATTATTTCATCAGATGCCACTCTACTGCTCAATTTCACATGAAAATTTCAAGGCAATTTCCATAGAGATTTCGTCACTATTAAATTAAAGTGAAGCCAAACTGGCACCTCTAAGCATTTATATCGCCACTAAGCATTGAAACTTCAGACAAATGTATTTCAATGATGTTCTGACACAAACCCACAGTTTCTAGGATTTTGACATGTAAACTACCAGATTACGTTTACCTCAGTTTTGGCGGGGGTGGTGCTCATTTGTTGAGTAGATTAATCCTGATGCTCAGCCTTATACAGATGCAGAGCCACCTGTATATGCAAAAATAAGGAGTGGCCCCCAGTGCCTCAAATAATCTTCCTTCTAACCTTACCAGTGCTATCCGATGATGCCACTACTATGGTCTCCTTCTCTGCAGTAATTTCTATGCCATTGGTAAGAGACATTTCTGCCTCAATCCGCCAAATGTAGTCAGAGGATCCTGCTATTCTTCCTAGCTATCTTTACTGTACTGAAAAATCCGCTACTCTCCTCTTTCTATGATGGATCAACCACTACCTTCATATGTAAGTTTTCCTGTATTTATCAAGCCCAAAGGAACTATCATGATCCATAAAGGCAACAACATCTCTAAATGAATTCTTGTTCAAAGCAGAACATCTTTTATAGAAAAGAATTGAATCTTGATTTAAAAACTGCTAGTGATGGAGAGTCCACCACAATTTGTTAAGTTAATGCAATGGTTAATTACCCTCTCTTCTAAAAGTTTGAGCCAAATTTCTATTTTGGTTAACTTCAATATCCAGCCATCAGTTCTTGTTAAACCTTTACTTACTGGACTGAAGAGCCCCATTATTTTAAAGTTTTGTTCCCTATGCTGAAACACAGATACTTTGTGATCAAATTACCCCTTAAACATCTCCTGCAGAAGATAAACAGATTATGCTCCTGAAGTTTTTAAGGTACGTGGAATCTGTATCCCTGGAAATTTTTAAGAGCAGACATTTGGCTGGGATGGTTAGTCCAGGAAAACCCTGCCTGGAGCAGGAGGCTGATCTAAACCACCTCATGTAGTCCCTTCCAACCCTACTTTTTTGTGTGTCTATGTTTTCCATTCTTTAATCATTCCCGTGTTCTTCCTTGATTGGTCTCCACTTTATCAACATCCTTCTTGAATTGTGGACACTGCAGTGAGCTGCAATATTTTAGAGGAGGTTACACTGGTACCAATACAGAGGAAATATAATTAAATATAATTCTTGTAGACTTATGTAAGATTTTTTTTGGTTGATACATCCAAATATTGTATTAGTCTTTTGAACTGAAGATTGCACTAGGAGCTGATGTTTATGACCCTTATGATTGTTCAGAGTCACTATTTTCCACAGTAGAGTCCTGCATGCTGTTGGTGTAACCTAGGCTCATTGTTCTTTGGTGCACTGAAGACCCCATACTTCCCAGAGAGAACGTCTGAGAGAGAGTCTTTAGTGATCATTGACCTCCATTCATAAACTGTTTCTGCTTCCCACAGTACTGGATCAGAGTGATCATTCCAAATGTCTCTTCTAAACCTCCACTGTCCTGTATGCTTACCAATCCAACGTGCTTATAGTGATGGGGCAGGGCTCAGGGTTTGCCTCACAGTGGGAATCAGATCTCTTCTCTCTCATGAAAGGCCAATACATGCTCCACTTCTGTCTGTCTGTGGAAATGCGGTGCCTGTCTTTGTCAAAGGCAAATGTGGTATGTGGGTGGTAAGCATCACTGAAGAGTTTTATTTCAAGTTGTCATTTCCTTGATTTCAAGGGTTTACGTGGTTGAGTTTTGCCTTAGCTGTACTTTACCTGGCCTTATAATGAACTAAGCTTTTGTATGGCCAAAGCTATTTCTTATTTGCTCTTTCACTGATGGGGCAGCTGTCTGTCTGGGGCCCTGCCCAGAATACACTGAGCTAGATACATTTGTCACATATGTGATTGCTCTGACCACCATACAGGTACTTTTCTCCCAGCCTCTCCACCTCCATAATCTATTTCAGTCCTTGGAAGTAGACTTCATGGTTGGCTGAACCTCATGGCTATCATTCAATTCTCTTCCCACTTCTTGCTGCTCTATTAAGTAAATGACCGCCCTGTCACCCGAGTTCTCGGTGAGGGTATATTTAGTACTGCTAGTGACAGCTCCATGTATGGACATGATATGCAGCTAAGTGACAGAAGAGTAAGACATTCTACCTGCAGATTTCCAAGGGGTCTTTTGACATGTAGGGAAGAATGACCTTGTTTCTTCTTTAGGAAAGGAGCTGGCACACTTCCTGTGCAGATGCCTGCCTCAGCCTCCAGTGATTCTCACTGTTTAGGATCATTAAGAGTTACTGGCTGAATTGGTACACACCCTGCACTTCTATGCTGAGGGATCTACAATGTGTTTTTCTTCCATGAAAGAGCCTATGGCAGATGGAGAGAGGAGTTCCTAGCCGTTTGATGGTAACAACCCCCATAATCCTGTGCCCTGGCACAGGGACTGCCGTAGTTTAATCGTAGCTTGAAATGGCAGACTGATTTAGCAGTCCGTGCTGCCTTCCTCATCTAACCTACCATCCTCGACACACCCTGTCTCCTTATTTAATGAACAAGGTGATTTCAGGGCTTGCCAAGTTCCATCCTACGCTCCCTGACTGAGCAAATGGAAATCAAATGTCATCTTTCACCAGCTCCGGATTGTAGGGGGAAACTGCCATTTTCACATGCCTCTAGGAAATTCACAGTAGTTCCACTCAATCAGGTCACTGAGACTTAGCCAGTAGTGTTCAACAAAGCTGCAATACACCCCATATTAAAACAAACCCAGAAGTGGAGCCTTCTGCTTACAGTTGCTCATTTATGATGTTTTTGTTCTAGTAAACAGGACAGTGAAAAATGAAAGTGCATTATAACAGTGGAAAAGGCTAATGCAGTGATGGGATTTGAACCTTCCTATAATGCCAGTGTTTCCAGAATGACAGGAACTATTAATAACTGTAGACATTCCCAATTCCCTATGTACAGTCATGACTGTACCTAGAAAGTAATTTTGGTAGGCAAGAAACTCCAGTCCAAGCCTAATGAACATTTCAGAAGTTAAATAATATATTAATCCAGGATGAACAAAAAGACTGAAAGAATCACCACTTTATCAGAGACCTCATGATTCCTCATAGAGTCAGTGGCAACTTCTGACAATGATTAAAAAAAAGCCCTCCGCAACAAAACAGAGGTTTTTAACTCTTATAGTCAGCTCTTGTTAATTTTGATCCTGAGACCACTATAAAAATATACAACTGCTTCACAGAGGACAGCATTAAGCATTTGTGCATATATGAATGTACAAACTCACATGTGTACCTATGCATAGTAATTTTCCACAAGCCATGATCTGTAAAGAAAGTTTCTAATGGGTAACACAAAGGGTTTATTCATCATGTCCATTTAATCTTTTCTGCAAAAGTTGCCTATAAGGATGGTAACTCACATCAATTGTAGTAGTGATTTTAATGATGTGGATGAAATCCCACCCAGACATGCACTTGGCCCAATCCTATTTCTGTATATGTGTAATAGCTTTTAGAAAGGCTACTGAACAGCCATTAGATGGTAACATCCATTAGTTAATACTGATTTGGACTGTATTGACCAAGCCACCTAAAGTTGTGTAGTGTGTTTGAACATCACTGTTTGACATTTGAAAAGCAAAATAGTGGAATTTGAACTGGGGTTCTCCATCTATACACACAAGTACTTGTGTTAAAAGGAACTTTTCTGTCTCCAGAATGGCATTTATTGATCTGCATTTTTTCAAAATGGCATCCTTAATGACAATAATTTGCTCACAATAGATCCAAGATGAGATTTTGAAGGGATTTCTACAAAAGGTGGAAACTTGGCCATATTACTAACAATGTCTATAAGACTGCAGTGTAGGAGCATGGAGTAGCAAAATCAAAAAGGTCAAAGGACAATAGAGGTATAGCTAGCAAGAGACATAAAAGGTAGCAAAGAAAGTGTTCTACAAACAAGAAAAAGTATAGGTCCCTTACTGAATGGGGAGGAGAAGATAATAATGTGGAGAAGGCTGAAGTGCTAATTTTTTTTTTTTATTTCCGTGCCCACTCAAAATGAGCTCTCACACAGTGAGCACATTTACCAGCAAGGACACCCAGCTACTCACTCACCCAAGAAAATGGAAAGAACAAGTGATGGATCATTTAAATAAACAAGATGTTTTCAAACCAGAAAAGCCACAGGATTAATCCTAGAGAACTCAAGTAATTGGCTGAGATAACTGCAAAGCCATTAGATATTATCTTGGAGAACTCTTGGAGGTCAAGTGAGGTCTCAGAAGAACTGGAAAAAAAGATTAAATATTGTCATTGGCAGTCCCTCGATAGGAGGATGATAGTCTTTCAGTAAATAGGGAAGCCATCGGTGAATCCAGAGATGACTCAAGAGGCTCATCCAAAACCTGCATATTTGACTACAGATATGGCAAATAGTTCCGGGAAGGAGTGGATCGTGGTGATGTTGGGTCACAGCTCTTTCACTTTGTCTCCCTTGTCTATCCACCTTCATAGTGAGTTGAGCTTGCTTGAAATGACTGATGCCAGGAATCCAGGAAATTACAGACTGATCAGTCTAACTTTGATACCTAGAAAGACACAAGAACATACCTTCAAATAATGTATGTCTAAGCACCTAAAGGATAACGAAGTGAGAACTAATATCCAACAGAGATTTGTCAAGAGCAAGTACTGCCTAACAAACCTGATTTCTTTCTATGACAAGGTTACAGGCATTGTGGACAGTGAGAGGACAGTGGAGGTGATATACCTTGATGTTTTTCCCATGACATTCTCATAACTAAGTCAAAGAAATACAGTCTAAATGGAACTACTATAAGGCAGATGTAAAAGTGGTTGGATAATTTCCTTTCCAAGAGGAGTAATCAATGTAATGAAGTCAAATTAATAGGAGGCATCTCTTTCAAAACTTTCCAATGATGATTTGAAAGACACAATTGAGCATATATTTATTGAATTTGCTGGTTTCCCCAAGATGGATATGATAGCAGATATTTAGAGATCAGGATCAGGATTTAAAATGACCTTGATAAATTGGAAAAGTGGTTCTGAAATAAATAGGATTAAATTCAGCAAGGACAAGTGTAAAGTCCTTCACCTAGGAGGGAACAATAAAATGTAAAATATAAAATATTGACTGACTAGCTAGGCTGCAGTACTTCCAAAAAGACCATGTGGGTTGTAGTGGACTGAAAGCTGAATATAAGTCAACAATGAAATAGGGTTGAATATAAGTTGATTATATACTGGGGCATATTATTAATTGGAGTATCATATATAAGTCATGGGAAGCTATTCCTTCACTCTATTCAGCACAATAGAGGCTTCATATAGAGTACCGCGTCCAGTTTTGGGCACTGTATTTCAAGAAAGACATGGACAAGCAGGAAAGAATCCAGCGGTGGGGGGAAGCAACAAAATTAGAAATATAAAACCATGATATTTAAGGAAAAGTTGAAGTTGGGATTACTTATTCTAAAGAACAAAAGAGTCATTGGGGATTTAGTAAGAGTCTTTGAATACAAAAATATTTGCTATGAAGAGGATGGTGATCAGCTGTTTTCTTTGTTCCCAGAGCAATGATAGAGTAGTAATAGGCTTGTATTGCAACATGGAAGATTTAGGTTGAAGAATTTTCTAATAATGACAGTGGTTAAGCACTGGAACAGATTATCAGGGAGGTTGTGGAATATGTCATTGGAAGTTTTTAAGTATAGGTCAGACATATATTCCTGGGATGGTTTAGATAAGCACGTTCATATCTTCAGTAAGGGGTGAAAACAAATGATCTCCTGAGGTCCCTTCTAGCCTGCTCTTATTAAGGTTCATTTTGATCCAAAGTTTTTAGACAACTTTGAAAATTGCAACCAGGGGTGAGAGAGAACCAAAAAACAGCTTTTACAGCAGTATAAACAGCACTGCGGTGATCATAATACTGTTAAGTTTTGAAAACTTTCCTATGAACAGGAGAAGGAGTCAGGATTCAGGAGAGCCCAATGACTCAGTAAAATTTGACTGTTATTTTTTATGGGAAAGTACATAATTAAAGTATTAAAACTGTTCCTTTTTTTTTTAAACTCTTGGGTTTTGTTTCCATTTATCTGTTTAATTTTACTACTGAAATGCAGTTTGGCAGAGATTCATATAACAGAGATTTAGAAAATGTCCATGTTTTGAAACATACACACAGACAGGCTTTGGAGCTTTATTTATGCTTTTTAGAAGTTTTGTATTTGGGGGCTTTTAAAACTGTAGCCAATGAACCTCTTTCTGAAATACAAGCATTCAAAAATGCTTTCCATTTTCCACAAAGGCTGTTGCTGTGATCTACCCTACTTGGTTTGGGAAATGTCCGTTTTTGAAAATGTATATTCAATACTCAACGTTCTCCACATTGTTTAATTTAAAATGGGACTAGGAGGAACACAACACCTGTAAGGTTACAACGACATGCTTTAAAAGCTATGTCCTGTTCTTATGGGGAATGTGATAATAATAACCAAGTATTTTGTAGGGCTTGAAGTCCAGTTCAGGAAGCAAATTGTTAAGGATAGTGCGAGAGTTGTGATGTGGAGTAATAGGATCAAACCAAGCAAAGGAAAATTACAGTCTAACATCCAGAAACAGCAAAGTCAGCTAGATTTCTCACTAGCGTCCCAGGGGGACTGGTGGAGAATGCAGTGACTAAGTCATTAAATGGAATTGGACAAAGCACTAGCAAGTGTGTTGTCTGTATGAAGGTCCTACTTAAAGAAGGGTTAGACCTCCCTTGTCTCTTTTGCTCACCTTTACTCATACTACCTTTTATACCTAGAGCATCCATTTAATTATAGCCTGACAAATACCTTTACACAGAAAACTATACCCCAGGGTCTGTGAAACATTCCAGCTATAGCACCCACTCACACTGTTTGCGTAAAAACTTTCCTTTCTGGCCCATATAATTAGACAGCAGCAGTAAGATGTATGATGCCATATAAAAGCTCTAGAAGTTTTCCTTCTCTAAAGTGCATGAGTCAAGGCATTCCCTCCCATGGGTAAGTCCAGAGAGGTGGGGAAATGTACTGAATCACAGCACTAAAACCTCAGCTTGTTCTTCCTGGCAGGTTTAAGGACCTGGGCTGAGTGGAGAAAACAGCAGCATAGTTTAGCAATTACACCGGAGAATGTATCCAGGCCCCAGCCCTACGTGACTTCCAACAATCCTGCAGTCCTCAGACAAACTCCTAGTGAAGTGAACAATAGATCTGCTCGAGAAAGGAAGGGAAAGTTGAACTTTATAGAAGAACTCTGAAAGTACTTGTGCCCCATTCCTGGATGGGTAAATTTTCCCAGTTGGAATAGAAATTGATAATAGACGGGTATTTTCCTCAGGTAATTTTTTTCTACAGTGTGCCCAGGCTGCAGTGTTACCAAATTTGAAAAATGGAAATGCCACACCAGAACCCCCAAACAGCAATATTTAATGGAAAATCATTGTACATCACAAACTTGTAAGAATATGCAAATGCAAGTGGCTTATCTTAATATGATCACATAGCAGCAAACAGTTTCATCCTTCCTTTATGTTTTAGACCTTTAATATCTCAAGTCAGATTCCACTTGGGAATCCCCTTCCCCAGCTACTACATGTTCACCATTACCAGATCTGTATAACATGTCTCTAAGACTCTAAGAGAGGCTGTGGCCATGGGGATCAAAACAAAGACAACTTAAGGTTGCTGGAAGATGGGAAAGTAATAAAATATGATAAGTTTATTTCAAAGGAACATACTCGTTGGATCTTTCTGAACCGTATTCCATATACTCCTTACTTGCATCCTGCTACAATGACAGTGCAGGCAAGGCAGGAATGTTCTGACCATCTTCTCAAGATCCAGTTTCACATTGTACAAGGGTTCAATTTGCTGGGCATATACAACAACACCTTGCAACATGGCAGTCCTGAATCCCTGAACAGCTGTAAGAAGAAATGGGATACAGGCAAATTTCTTTTCCCAGTCAAGGAACTACTACCTTGCCTCAAGAAGGAGCTACTCTGAGACTCTCCTTCCCTCGAAAGGCCTCGCACAGACTCCTAGCCAAACACAGGCAGCTTCTTCCCATAATAAACTTACACACCTGAATGCTTAAGGTCCAATTTTGTACCAGCCTGAAACACAGGAAACCTACCCATTGTCTTGGGGTGAATTTTGAAGCCTAAGCTTGGCTTTGTGTTAACACAACTACTCTGAGAACAGCACCCAAGCTGGAAGCACCCAGTTTAAAGCTAGCTCAGGTATGTCTAAGCAAGTAGTAGTAACAACCATGAAGGCATGTTCCATGTTCACTTTCACCAAGTGGCTCCAGGCATCAGTTTACTTCCTTGTATGAGAGTCTTCTGCAAAGACAATATGATGTGGTTGCCTCTGACAGTAGGAGACTTCATTCACCTTGGGAGACCATTCTCATGTTCCCAGGTAAAGGTACCTTGGAAGCCATGTGTAGCCCTATTATGAACTTATATTAATTGAGTGCTGACAGATATGCTTGACACTTTATGGTTATATAAGGGAGTACTTGTGACTGCAATATTTTAAGAGAAAACTCACAGGAAAGTGGAAGAGAGAGGCTAAAAGACACTATTCTGGTTTCAGAAATGGTTCAGTGGTTCATCACACAGGTACAATTTGTAAATCACTTACTATCCCTAGAAAAATGTCAGCTAGTAATGTCAAAAGTAAAAAGGAGGTTTTTCCTTTGTAATTAGGTAGGTATACTTTTTAAAGTCACACTTGATCCATTAAGAGGCACAAATCTGGTGTTAAAGTCTCCTCTCTGTTACATCAATGTAACTGTCTCAGTTTTTAAACCACTTTTCAGGTCTGACATAATAGTTTGTCTTCTTAATCTTCCTCTATCTGTCACCCTCAGGCCCTCAAAAGCAGCTGCAGTTCTTGTAAACTGAGGAGTTAAAAAGAGAATAATAAAAATATACTTTCAGAAAAATGATTTCAAAGTTATGTTTCTAAACTCCTATTGCATGCTGCATGATGCAGGAGACTTTCACTGTAGCTGAAATAACAGTTTGGTTCATGGTGGGACTTTTTTATCATTATTAAGCTCTATGATTCAGTTTAGCAAATTATAGTACGGAGAGATGAAGAGGGCATGATCTCTGATCCTATGTGTTTACAGTCTATGCTGGGCTGAAAATACACCTCAGACAAAGAAACAAGCTGGAAGGTATCAGACATTTTGAACTGAAGATAGGACTTCAGGTAGAAGATAGGACTTTAGATAGAAACAGGCAAAACAGTGGGTCTGTTGAAGGCCTATATCAAAGAGGGCTGGTCGGTTGTTAACAGGCCATTTAGGGGACAACCTGTAATAGAATCCCAGTTTTCACTTGAAAAAAATGCCTGCACATTCCTAGCTCTTTTTCTTGGGACAACAGGTGTGAAACCAGACCAACCTGGTGGCCTTCTATGAACAGGTCACAAAAGCCTTGGACGCAGGTGTCGCGGTGGACGTAGTCTTTCTGGACTTTAGAAAGGCCTTTGACACTGTCTCTCACCCCATTCTCATTAAAAAATTAGGCATCTGTGGTGTTGACGCCTACACGGTCAGATGGGTTGCAAATTGGCTGGAGGGCTGCACCCAGAGAGTGGTGGTGGACGGGTCATTTTCGACCTGGAGGGATTTGGGCAGTGGAGTCCCCCACAGCTCAGTCCTTGGGCCCGCACTGTTCAATATCTTCATCGGTGACTTGGACAAGGGGGTGAAAAGCACCTTGTTCAAGTTCACAGATGACACTAAGACGTGCGGAGAAATGGGCACACTAGAAGAGAGGGACAGGCTACAACTAGATCTGAACAGGTTACAGAAATGGGCGGATGAGATTAGGATGGATTTCAATACGGACAAGTGCAAGGTACTGCACCTGGGGAGGAAGAACCAGCAGCAGACCTACAGGCTGGGGAACTCCCTTCTCGTCAGCACAGAAGCAGAGAAGGATCTTGGAGTCATTATTGATTCCAAGATGAACACGGGCCACCAATGTGGGGACGCTGTCAGGAAGGCTAACCGCACCTTGTCATGCATCCGCAGATGCATCACGAGTAGGTCCAAGGAGGTGATCCTCCCTGTCTGTGCAACACTGGTCAGGCTGCAGTTGGAGTACTGCATCCAATTCTAGGTGCCGCACGTCAGGAGAGATGTGGACAACATCGAGAGGGTCCAGAGGAGGGCCATCTGCATGATCAGGAATCAGCAGGGCAGGCCCTGCGAGGAGAGGCTACGGGACCTGAACCTGTTCAACCCTCACAAGAGAAGGCTGAGAGGGGATCTGGTGGCCACCTACAAACTTGCCAAGGAGGACCAGCAGGCAATGGGAGAGTCCGTGTTCCCCCGAGCACTACCAAGAGTAACAAGGAATAACAGCCATAAGCTGACTGAGAGTAGATTCAGGCTGGATATCAGAAGGCACTACTTCACAGTCAGGGCAGCTAGGAGCTGGAACCAACTTCCTAGGGAAGTGGTGCTTGCCCCTACCTTGGGGGTCTTCAAAAGGAGGCTAGACAATCACCTAGCCAGGGTCGTTTGACCCCAGCATCCTTTCCTGCCCATGGCAGGGGCTCGGACTTGATGACCTGCTCAGGTCCCTTCTGACCCTACCAACTATGAAATTATGAAAATATAAATCATACTGAGATTGCTACAGGAGGCAGAAAAACATAGTTGTGTTCTATTCCTATACAACAAGGCCGGAGAGTTGATACATAAAGATCCCATATATACCTACACTTCTATCTAATGCAGTGGTTCTCAACCTTTTTAAACACAAGGTACCCCTCATTTGGCTCAAGAAACCCCTTGTTAGGACTTGAGGTACCCCTCATAAAATGCCACCTCTTAGCTTCCCCTCATTTTTTGAGTATGGAAAAACAATAGAGCAGTTTTTCTGTTGCAATGAACACAAAAAGACCACAGCAGAGATCAGAATATTTTAACATTATGAATTCCTATTTGAAATCCCTGAGTTTATCTTGTGAATCGTGTTTGCACACCTAACAGTGCTAACATTGCATGGCACCCCAGGGCACCCTTAAAAGGATCTCAAGGCACCCCATGGTGCTGCAGCACCCTGGTTGAGAATCACTGATCTAATGAATTAGTTACATGTGGAATGCATCCCAATAAAACTCTTACTAAACATTTCCCCATCCTTAAACTAGGCAGTATGATACTGGTGCTAACAATGCAAAGGAAGAATCTGTTATGCTTAAGATGGACAACAGAAAAGCATTTTTTCCTTTTCTATAGCACCTCCCAAGGACAGGATGGGCTAGGTGGGGAAAATAAAAGTGGTTCTGGCTACCTGCTTAACTAGATAGTAGAAGCAAGTGGAGGGGGAAACAGATCCTATGCTTTCCAAAAGTTCAGCAAGAAACAGATTCTCCCTGGCCTGCCTGGAGTTGGGGACATAATGCCCAAGCATGTCCTGTGCAAGCATGACAGTGCCAGCTAGGATCACTCTCGCGGTGTCACATACTTGTCCACAGCCTATTCAGTGTGAATCCAGCTCTTCTGCCCCAAATTAACTTGAAAAAAAAAAAAGGTCACTCCCTTGGATATTAATGGAGGACCAGCCATTAAGGAACCAGAAGCCAGTTTTCTGAATTTGGTCCTTTCGTTTGCCAAATACTCTCTATTCACTGGAAGAAGATGAAAGACATTTCTGTGATGCTGTGGCTGTCTTGTTCCTAGCAAACTGTTAATGTCAGGGGAGGGAAGGGGAATTGGGGAGGAACCTGGAGGACTTACAACCCTTCTCTGCAGCTGAAAAGGAGGCCTAATTGGCTGGAACATTTCTTTCCATTTCCCAGATGGTCACTTAAGTATGTGAAACCACTCTAATGGCAAGGCCTGTTATTGTGCTGTTTTTCTTTCCTGTTGACAAACACAGTGTTATGAGACTATCCAGGCCTTACATAACAAATAAGGACATTAAAGTCACTGTGTGAACGTAAAAGGCAATAATTACCTTGATGATCTCTCTAGCGGCAAATAAGACTTTAAATATTTTTTATTTATTAATTTTTAAGTGTTGCTCCAGCTTTATGTCCTGTTTTAACTAGTTTTCATATATGCTTGTCTGGGCAAGGTTCCAAATGTGCTAGACAGAAACGGAAGCTTCTCCTTAGGGCTCTGTACTGAGACTTGCCATTTCTGGTTCTGCCTCTATGTGGCCTTGGACACGTCTGCTAATCTCTTTCTGTGCCTCAGTTCCCCACTGATTAAATAAGCATTATATTATTTTTCTTTTGTCTGTTTGGACTAAGTCCTTCAAGACAGAAATTGCTCTCTTTCCACATACAGTACCTAATGCCCTGGGCCCAGATCTTGCGTTAGGCCTCCAGGAATAGCTGAATTACAAAAAAGAATAATGACTGAACTCTTGGTATCATACAGCCTTGCTATTGTGAACACAAGGTCACCTGATTTCCCCACCCCACAAGTGAGCTGCACAGGCAGCCTTCCCTACTTGGGCAAGGTATTGGAACTTGGATTTTATCAGTGTTCTCATTTCCAGGATTTAAATCATTTTACTTTTTGTTAAACTGAGGGACAGATGAATTATCTTCCAATCTGTAGTGAGACTTATTAGCAGCAATAAGAGCTTCATCTATATATCAAAGGGAAAATTCAGAGCATCCTTATCCTCACATTTCTCTGCCAGCTTCCCATTCATTTCAAAACATGGCTGGAACTTTTCATCTGGCTTTTCAGACCCTCAGTGAATCTGCTCCAGTTGACTTCACAGCCTCTGTAGTGAGGGGTGGGAGTAAAATGTGAAAATAAGTGCACTTGCTGCAATGTGGCTCATTACAAAGGTAAAATATTTGCTCATCAGGAATCGTTTTACAATTTCCAGACACAATGCAACTCTGGCAGGGCTGATTTAGCAGCATTAAAGATGGTAAATGAACCCAAGCCCTCCTTTTACTTAGTGAAAGAACTTGAATAAGGGACTCTGTGAAAATCCCAGGATCCCCCTCAAGTCCAACACTGCTCTAGTCTATTACCTGTACTTTCTAGTTTCATCCTTAATCTAACAAGGCATTTTTTTATTTAACTCTGGGCAGTATGTGAAGTACTGCATGCTTGAATGATTCTGTACATAATAGCCTCTTCTGTGCTTAAGCAGGGTCTTTATTACTGATAGAATCATCTTCAGAGAAGCAGCAAAATTGCACACAAGACTCTTGCTGTTACCAATGTTGTTTTCCTTACAGCTGGACAAGACTCCCAGTGAGTTATTGTAGGCTCAGAAGCAAACTCTTGGCTAGGCAAGAGCTGGTGGCAAATGGGGACCTTTCAGTGGCCACTCACATGATTTGTAGCTATTTGAATATATAATACATGAAATGAAGAGTGACTGCAAGAACATAACCTCACAGATTTCACTTGACCTGTTGAGATTTTGACATGTGCTGTAGGTCACAGAATAAGGGAGCAATAAAAAATTCACTAAAAGTATGGAAGTTGCCATAGGAAATATTACAAAAGCAAGAGGAGTTTCATCAGAAATTAAGCCCCCATCATAACCGCCCTCATTTAAAGTTTCCTAACTGTAAATACCAAAAGCTAAAGCAAATTTCTGAGCTAAGTTGAGTTTTCAAACTTCAGGATCCTACTACATTCCTGTCCTGAAACAATTCTCCAGGTTATAGTAAACCCCTCACCAACATAAACACCTCAGGCCTGGAGCAGAGTTGTAACCACACTATGTTCCCAAACTGGAATTAACCTTTCCTATACATACGAGCTGCCCCTACAAAAAAAGGACCTCAGTCTTAGAAGCTTAGAGCAGACCTCTACCTAGCCTCAGCTCCTAAAGTGATAAAAGCACCTCCATACTAAAGCAAATCCTCTACTAAAGCCAACTCCCAGACTGGAGTAAGACCCTAACACTGAAGTGTGCTTTATAACTCCTTAGTCCCACCCATTACTAATACCTTCTGCCCAATCAATTGGTTCCAGTGGACTCAACAGGGGCTTTCTCGAAAGAAACAAAACACCCCCAAGCGTTTTGTTTATAAGCTTTCAGTTTCTGATATTTCTTTTAATAGATAAGTTTCATCACCACCAAACAGAAAACTCCTTTGGTTTTGTTTTTTTTACAAAGCTCAATTCTTTTATGACAAATACCTGTTGACAAATTTTGGACCAGGTCTACACATTACCATTGAATCCTTTCATAAGCTAGTTCTGTACAGTTGGAGAACATCATCAGGATATGCCTACTCAATGTTTCCTCATCAACGTTGCTCACTTTACGCTGTGTCATTTTCCTGCATAATGGCTGCTCTGAAAACACTTAGTCTCAGCAATATATAGACTGTCAACCTTTTCATTTACCAGATGGATCACAGAAATTGGGTCACAGAAATTCTACAGTTCTCAGCTGCATCTTTTAAAACCTTATTGTTTTCCAGCAATGCCACCTGTGCAACCCAATTAACCTGCAGTGGAACCTCACAAAACCATTTTATGGAGACATTTAAATGGAATTCTGAAAAATGCACTCTGACTTGCATCTTCTCAGGCTGCAGACTTCCTTGCAGATGACTTTCAGTCTCTGTTCTGGTTAATCAGTTGTGCAGTCCACCCCTGCTCTGGGTTCTTTCGGTGCTATCTTTTTCCAAGCAAGGTCCAGAGTAGAGCTTCTGCATTTCCTCAGCTCAGGATATTGAGCTAGAGTATCATTCACACGCTGCTAAGCAATTCACAATGAGTCCATTCGTAGTGCTCAACAAGCAATATGTAACGGGAAAAATCAACATTGCCCCCAGCCCCCTCCTCTTTCC